>NW_028258161.1:6666666-6969696 GCF_053883595.1 Heterocephalus glaber | reverse complement strand
TGGTGCCGCCAGGTTTGTATTACAGTATTTAATACCTTTCCCTAAGTTATGCCTATTTAGAATCCTATTGCCAAAAAGTCATTGATTCTTTCTTCTCTAAGGGTCAATAACGTACGTATTATTATATATAGTGTGTATATACATATATATATATATAGAGAGAGAGAGAGAGATGCATTTTGCAGTCTACTTTGGACCACCTGAGTCCTAATCTAACCCTAACCCAATTTTTTTATTGAATATAATAAATGCCTTTTAAAGGTTAACTCCATGGCTAACCAAGAACAAATGGAATAAACCAATATTTGCTAAGCAACTGTATGTCAGGAATTTGACATTTACTTAAAACTCAGACACCCTTTGATATAGACATTATCTCTACTTTTCAGATGAATAAACAGAAGACAGGGAAGGTAAATCAAAGTCAGACACCTAGAAAACAGAACTTCAAATCTACACTTAGCGTATCTAAATGCAAAATCCTTTACTGAAAGAAGTCACTGAACTCCCACCTGCTGACAGTACTAAGGAGAAAATTCTAACTTTCAATACACAGAAATCCCCAGTTTACCAACACTTATAGATTCCAATAGTGGCTTTGCAAATTTGGCTTTTTTGTATGCACGTCCCCAAACATGTCTAGGACATAATGTAGGTCACTGGTGGTGAGCCTATGGCATGCGTGCCACAGTGGGTTGTTTTCATCATTGAAAGCTCTGAAAGGTTTCCCATCACTGACACAGGTGATACACAGTATGATCCTGGAGATAGAAAAAATACTACTCCTCTGCCTTTCATATGGCAAAGCAGCAGAGAAATGTTGGAAGGGAGCACCTGACAAAAGGAATCCCTTCTGATAAAGGCACAAAAACTAAACTGTGATCTTGGACATGACATCCACAGGCTGCTGGGAGATGGGATGGCTGACGCTGCTGATCTAGACTGAGGGGCGGCACATCGATCCATCACAACCCCCTCAATTCTGAAGATCCCTCCATTTCATACCCTGAAGGCAATGGCAGAAAAGCACCTCACCCTCTGAATCTCTGAAAGTTAGCCTGCTTCCTGGCATGTTCAGAACAAGGCTCATCTTGGTGCCTGGCCTCAAGGTGGTCTGTCTGGTTCACCACAGTCTCTTGGTGTTCAGAGATTGTCCCCAACCCCTTCACAGGGATCAGATCACAGTGGCAAGGCCAAGGGGCAACAGCAGGACTCTCAAGGAGTGAGAATGGAGGAATAGGGCAGTGAACAAATTCTCAGCATGAGACCAGATCTTCCGGCTGCAGGCAAATCAACTCTAAGCCACTCTGAAAGAGACATTCAGAAAAGTTCCACCTAATGTCACTGTTTTGAAGAAACACTGTTTCTGTGGATGTAAAAGTGTCATGATGTTATTTTAGTGGAAAAATAATCTTTGTTTTATTGGGTTAATATATTCAATTATAATTCCTATTCAGTTCATTCTTGGAGGTTTGTGTCTAAGATGTAAAGACTTGATTTTGTGGACTTACAATCAAATCCCACTAGTGAGTTCCTTGGTGTCTGGCCATCCTTTAAGCAAATGCCTTGAGTTTGAGGCTACTTATAATGGATATAAGGCGAGGGACAAGAAGTTAAGGTGTGCTGAGGATAACTATAAAAAGAAAACACAGTCCACAGAAATATTTTATTATGCTTTTATTTATAAAATCAGGGGCAAATGAAGTTACTAATGTTGAGGTCTCTCAAAAAATTAGACATTTCCACTTCCAAACCAGTAACTAGACCTTTCTTCCATATATAATACACAACACTAGAAAAATGGCAAAAGCAGCCTTGATGTAAATTCTCTCCAGGTGGTCCTAAGTATTCCCCAAAAGATTCCCAAGATGCTGCAGGATGACTGTAAAGAAAGATGCTTGCTCTACTGACCAGTAACCAGCAACTGACAGAGATTGCTTGGACAAACTTCAGTCCTGCTCCTGAATTTTCTCCTAGGCCTATCTGTGGACTTCCTCAGAAAGTCCAATTGTAGCAAAGAATCATGCTAAGTCTGTTTAAATACCACACCTCCCTCCCTGTCTGATCACCTTTTTGGTAAATGATTTGTTTCCCCAATGTATATCAATCTCCTAGAGATATCTCCTTGCCCTGGCTACCTGCAGCAAGCATCATCTTAGGTAGGTTTAGGCAGAATCCCCCAGCCCTATTTACTGTTAGTAATTTTCTATCCACCAACCCTCACCTTGCTTCTTGACTACAAATTCTCACTAGCCCACGTACATTGAGAATTAAGACCAATCTCTTTCTCCCACTGCAAAATCCCATTACCATGGTCCCTCTACTTGAGAGATAAGTCCTAAATAAAGTTTATTTTCCTGTGATTTTGATTCTTCTTTTCCCCAATACAGTGGACCCTTAACTTACTAACTCAATTCATTCCCGGGGCCTGGTTGTAACTCAAGTTGGTCAGATCTCAGTATCCTTAGAGAAACAATGGCTCAGGATTTCTCAATTAAACCCACACAGGAAAAGATGTTGTAATGTTCCTTCCAGAACTCTGTCAGGGTTAAATCTGTATTCGAGACCATCTGGAAGCACAAGCAGCCAGCATTCAGATGATAACTCAAGACTTTGGTTGTAAGTTAAAACTAAAATTCTGGTCGTAACCCAAGTTGTTCATATGCCAAGCCAGTCATAACTCAAGGGTCCACTGTACTGAGGACTGAACCCATGGAGGACTAAACTATATCCTCAGCCCTTTTTATTTTATATTTTTGAGACAGGGTATCACTAAACTGCCCAGAATGGAGACAAATTTGTACTATTCCTGCTTCAGCCTCCCAAGTGCTGGGATTACAGATGTGTGCCACCATACCTGGCTGAATTTATGTGCTTTAACAAGTGACATCGGAATTTTAACACCCACCAGTCCCTTCCTACTGCTCCTTATTCTTTACATTCTCTCCTCAGCTAGTGATAAATGTGTGTCTGAGCCTAACCGCCACATATAACTTCTTGTGATAGCAAATGTTATATCCTGTTAACTTTAATGTACCAAATAACACTCAGCACAGAGATCCATGTAGCATGAATGCTCTAAAAATGATTAAATACACAAGTGAGCCTGATCTGGTAAAAATGAGGAAATAATTGGCTAAGGAGTATTTTGATACTGTATATGTCTTCTTATTGTGATGGTACACTCGTGACATTTTAAAAGACTTTATGTAGCAGAATACTAGATAAAACAATAAATGTGTTCCGTAAACATTCCATTTAGATTATTTCCTCTAAGTTTCTGCTAGAAGTCTTTTCTTTTTCCTCTTCCACTGGTTTAAATCCTTATTTATAATAACTACAGCTTGTTACTTAATGAGGCAATGATATATGTCAGGCAAGTCACCTACATGAAATTAATCCCACAAAATCCTCACATTTGTCACGATCATTATTTCTGCTTATATTATTTAAAGGCGGAGGGGATCAAGAATGTTACAGAACATTCCCAAGTTTGGCAGCTGCCAAGGGGCGGGCAGATTCTAGAGCAGACAGGCCAAGAACTTTCTTTTTCATTACACAAAGCTATGTAAACCATCGATTCTTAATGTACTCTACTATTCCACAAGCATGAAGCCAAGGTCTTTGAAGCTGTTGTGTCTATTTCCAGACTGTTTTAGGCTGCACTTTATATATATATATGGTGTGCCAATACATACATCTTAGTCGACAATCTTTGTTTTTCCTTTTTAACCATTAACAGTTTACCCGAGTGTCACTTGGGCAGCACACTGATGTATTGACTATCCCGAGCGTCATGTGGGGAGGTGTCATTTCAACCTGTCGATTCTGGTCCTGAATAAATTTTTATTATTTAATATTAAATTTTAGTATTTCCTGTTATATTATAAAAATTAACAAAAAAATATGCAATTTTTGGTTATCCTGCATTTAAATAATTGGACTGGTGGAAAATGGTTAATCCAACAGAACTGGGAGCATAGTTAACTACTCTTTCTAGGCTGGATGTGAAATGTCCCCCAACATGCAGCACAATGGGAGCCTCAGCAGGTGCTCATCTGGCAGAGGCCTAAGGCTAATGGGTACATCGATCATCTCCCCTCTCTCAGTTTCCAGGCAAACCACAGTGATGGGGGAGGCAGAGGGCAGGCATCACCTTCCCCACAGGCTTACTAAAGGGGGCTGCTGATTTTAAATAAATATTTGCTGAGGAAGGAATGAATAAGTAATACATCTCATTTAAAATCCTTCTCTATAATTAACATCCACAGTTTAGAATCTTTGACAAAGTATGTGGCTGGAACAAATAAATTCACAAGAGAATTCTGACAAATTGTGGCAAGAGGAGTTGAAACTCTTCCCACCCTTAGAAGAGAGAGGCAAAGTGTCATGTTGTCAAAGTAGCAGGGTTAGATATGCAGCCTCCCTCGGGATCAGCAACTCAGAGGGGCGCTTAGGTGGTGTCCTTCCCAAAAGAGCCCACATCCTCTGCAGCAGTCAAGTACAGCTGTATAGAAACCACTTCGACAAAAACATAAAACACTACTTTGTAGGGAAGGAGGAAGGTACTGCTTCTGGTTTTCTTTTGAACAAAGAACACATGTACAACATGCCCTATTTTATATCACACCCAACCAAAAAGGGGAGAAAAAGAAACCAAGAAAACAAATTAAATGTTAAAATAACTACAAGAAAGAACGTGAGAAAGAATTTAATGCATGTTTTTGCATTTATGATTTCCTTGTAGGAGGGTTTAAAAATAAGCTGCTGGCACTGTGCCTGCCTTGAAAGCACGAGGTCCGGAGTTCAATCCCCGGTACCAATAAAATAAAATAAAATAAAAATAAGAAGCTAAATTTGTATTACAGTAAAATAGATGCGAAAGATTCGATATGAAGACAAAACCTAGATCTGCTTATCTCTCAGAAGGAACTGAAAGCCAGCCCTCTCTGGCTGAGTTCTAGCATTCAACAAGAATGATCCACGGGGAACACTCCCAGTGGAGACTTGTGGACAAAATGGCAGGAGCGCCTGGAGACCGAGTGGGGAGAAGGGAACACCAACAGCACATGGGACTAAAGCAACAGTCTCACCAGAGACTAACGAAGGGCAACAGCCAAAGCAGATGGACAAAGACCTTAACACTGTAATCATCGAAGACAGACATGATGGTGCGTACCTGAAATCCCAGGACAGGGGAGCATGGGCTACACAGCAAGTTTTAGGCTAGCCTGGGCTACACAAGATTCTTGTCTCAAAAAGCAAAACAAAAAACCCCCTGAAAATCATATATATAATCAGAAGTTATTTCAAAGAGAATAAAAAGGAAAAAGTACATAAAGAAAGCAAATAAATAAGATTATCTAAGGCCATGACATCAAGCATGGGAGGTGGGGAACACATAAAGCCAGATAAGACTAGAACCTGGGTTTCAATCATCAGTACTGGTGTGTTTGTGGGGGGGGGGGGATCATCATCATCATCATCATCATCATCATCATCATCATCACACAGCTTGAAACAGATTAACCAATATGTGAATACTGAAATATTTCTCCTCAGATTTTCAGAAAATAAAGAATTAGTTCACTATTTGAATTAGATGGCATACCACTAACAGGTGACAGAAAAAAACCAATCTTCATCTTTTAAAAATTCATATCCCAAAGAATCTGAAGGTTATTTTTCGGTGTTCACCATTCTAGGTCACCGCCATAATTCCTGACAGTCAAATTCTCAGTTAACCTGGGTAACACCTGTCAGTATTTTACTTACTTTTAGATCTGATAGAGAGCTTAAATTGCTAAAAAGAAAGTTATATAGAATTTACTTCCTACCTTATTTTATAACTATAAATCTACCTTTCAAACGTTTGGATTCTAGGAGAAACTTGAAAAAAAAGGTCACCTCAGGCACAAGGAAATATGATGCAGAACTAATGATAAAACTTGAGATGCAACTATGAAGGCAGAACTGTTCTGAATTTAATCAAGCCTATCAAGCTTCAGAGGGATGGATAATAGGCAGTAAGATTAATAAGATCTGTATTCAGAAAAGCTACACTGGAAGATCAAAAAATGCACTTCAGAATCCAGCCCAGTTTAATGGAACTTTAATTAAAACCACCACAAGACAGCCATGTTTAAACAATCCATCTCATTTGGAAGGCTGAATCAGTAACAAGGCAATTAGTCCAGCACAATAGAAGCTCCCTTCTGAATCTTTTTTGTTCCCTTTGAGTGCTCAAGAAGCACAAAGTTGCCACCACATTGGGCTTTGATCCAGGTTGTACCAAGAGACAGATGCAGAGAGAACTAGGCGATATGAATTCTCTGTCGATAGCTTTCTGCTGAATGGTGAATGCAGCTTTGCAATCTAGAACACAAGTGCATACAACTGTTACTCACCTGCAAAACCCATAACACTGAGGTGGGAGGAGGGGACATATGAGAGGGAAAACACTGGGCAGCAAAGTTCCTAAATTTGCAATCTTAAATCATCTTGACTATGAAAGAAAAATAAAGCCAGATTCTACCAGAGTGGATTTTACTGGCACCTTCAGAAAGTCGCTGAGATGTCCTGTTTGTTAGCCTAGGAACATTCAAAAATATATGCCAACCAACATGTGCAAGGGCACTATGGTCCTGACCAGTCTTGAGGAAGGGAGAGGCAGGGGAGGAAGCTGACCAAGCCACCTACATGTGAGGTCATGTTCAGGGTCCACGGAAACAGCACTGCAAGAGGTCCAAAACCACTAAGGATAAGTTGGGATTCAGAGGTAACCCAGGCAAGCTCCCTGCTGAGCCTCACTGTGCTGGCTCAGGTGACACTGCCCTCAAGGACAGCATTTTCTTATCATTTGTTTTTGAGGGGAAGCAGAGGTAGGGCGTCTGGTAGACTTCTAGTGACTGAAAACCGAAAAGTGAAGTCCACATCTAGTCTGTTGTTTTCCTAATAAAATGTGCAAGGTTTGGTGAAATTCAATTTTTAAGGGAAGATCAACGCTATACCCCTACTTTCTATTTTTAAATTCCAGTCAATTAACACCATCATGTTGAAAACAGGAAAAGTTACCTGTGTAATGAACTTGCCCTTTGAGAAAAGAAAATGTTACAGTGATTAGCTTCGATTTCAGTGATGGTTTCATCTGGTGAGGGGAAGAAGTATTATCTTTTCCAATTAGAAATGTCCAGAAGAGTTAATTAAAATGAAACCCTTCGATGTTTATGGTACCCAATGGAAGAGTCCATTCCACTCAGCAAAGCTGTCAGTTAGTTGTATCAGGTCCTCCTGAAAACCTCCTACATAACAGTATTTCTTTCCATATACTGTTCCCAGTGGGTTACCTACCTCACTGTCCTGAGAAGCTAAAGTGAGGCAAGGATTTGCTTTAAGCCACTGCCAGCTTTCCCCACAACCTGCCACCTGCTCTTACTCTTATCCTGGCAGATTCTTTTCGGGAAGGAGGAAGTTCACTGAGAAAGTCAACAGGGAGGCTTACCCGGGTCAAGAGTGCACCTCATCTCCAGGCTTCAAGAAAGCAAAGGGCACTGGGGTCTCTGGTGTTAAGGCACAGGCCACACACCGCCTCCTCTCTGCACCAGTGTCCTCAGGGCCAGTTAAGAGGCAGAGAACAAGGGAAAGCTGCTGCTGTTTGGAAAGCCCACCAAAGCTCTCAGATTTACATTTTTAACTGATCCTTGCTTGAGCAGCCAAAGGAGATGACTCTCCATTGAACACCCATTTGGTTTCCACCTCTGCCTCTCCCCTACTTAGGATCAGGTGCCACTGTAATGAGCAAAAGCCTTACTTCCGGTTTACTTCTGCCGGTTGTGTCACAGCCCCTGGGTGAGCTTCACAGTCCATTTAGCTTTCAGTAAACTTGTACTCAGCCACTGTGGCTGAGCCGTTCCTGCAGACCGGTGTTCTCCTCTGGATAAAAATACCTCCATCTACCAGGGGAACATGCGCTACAACAGTTTCTAAGCTCCCAGTGTAAAGGCTCCAGACTGCTGGACTGTAGAACATGGTGCTAAATAAAACAACATCCTGGACTGGATGCTGCCCTCAAGGTGGCCATGTCCAAGCTTGGTCACAAATAGCTCTGTGCAAGATATACCACTTCCATAGGTCTCAGGTATTGCCAGGATGAAAGACTACAGGAATTCTACCACCCACAGAAAAAGTAAGGGGAGTGGGCTGTCTTAGGTTCCACTGAATTCACTCTCTGTAACACAGTAAAATAGAAGGTTTTCCAAACTGCAAATTGGGCTCTTTAGAAGATTATGAAATCAAGTTAAAGGATCATGACATATCTTTTTTAAAATATGAAATAAAATAGATGAGTACAGAACATGACAATATGAAGTGTCTAAATATTACTTTATGTGTTTATCAGTATGAAAGGCTTAGAGTCATATGTAAATTTTATCTACCTACTACAGGTCTCAGTCAAAAACTCAGAAAGCCCTAAGAGGAGTAAAACCCAGTACAGTTATACAAAGAGTTATAAATATGCCAGATTTTCTTTTACTTACTAATTAAAATCTTTTAAAGTATCTAATCACTTGAGAGAAAAAAAGTAAAAGAATCCAAAATAAGCCTACCAAATGCTGCCCATCTTATATAATCAACAAGTAGCTTTTGGTAGTTCAAATATTGGTATCACGTACTTCACTGTATGATAATTTTGTAGATTGCACCTGAAAGTTTGAATCATTAATTCTACTTCTGGCATTATATCTTACTGAGATGTGTGGTGCACACAAGGTTTTAGGAACAAAGATGTACACTGTGTTATTTACAAGAGGAAAAAGAAAACTAAATAATTAAAAATAATAACAAACTGAGTACCTAGCTGATAAATATAGCTGCAAAAAATAACTTTTATAAATAAGCTTAATACATTTGTAATTGTGAAAAATACTTGTTTATCTTGCTAAGTGGAAAAAAAAGAGAGAAATGTTCATATGTGGTATCACCATAATGATATATAGAAGATTTGGGTAGCATGAGTTTCATTGTTTTGGGAGTAGTGGTTTTGTAACAAATCCAGTTTTAAAAAGTATTAGAAGAAATTACCTATAAGTATTCACAATATTTCTCTTTGTAAGAAGCAAGTAAAGGAGCTTTTCCCCCCCCCGCTTACTTTTCTATTTTCTCCATTTTTTTCTAATGGACAGATAATAGCTCCCTCCCCACCTGAGGTTACCCAGCCCACAGTTTCATTTATACAGTCAAACATGGTAAGTATAGTAAGAAATGGATGAGGGGGGCAAGAAGACCACATTCATATAGCTCTCATCACAGTATACTACTATCACTGTTTTATTTATTAGCTATTATCAATCTCTTACAGCACCTGATTTGTAAGCTCTACTGCATCATAGGTGTATATGACAGAAGGCATGGCACTATCAGCGGTTTTAGGTGTCCACTGGGGTTTTGGAATTTATTTCACATTCGAAGTGGGGAGAATGGTTTAATAACTTTTTCTGTTTAAGTACGTCAATACTATACAGTCTTTAAATGTCACCATTAAATTCCCAACCTCATATGATAAGAAACTAATTCTAGAATAATGGAATCTTCAGCAGTCACTCAGAGGAAAAGGTGCTAGTAAAAACTTCACACAAGAAACAGGAAAACATTAAAAATTAAACAAGTAGAGATTAAATGCTTTTTACTTCTGAATAGGAGAATACTGTTTCATTCTAAGATAAGTAGAGTTATGCTTGCTTTTAAAAATACCAAACCCAGTATTATTACTGATCTAATAGGAACTAAAAACCTGGCTTGACATATGAGTAGGAGGAAAAAAAGGATTATTTCTCATTTCTACAGTATTTAATGCCTATAAGTACAGACAAACAAATAGTCTCTGTCAAAGAACCAATAACTGTAGTACTGTAACTGCTCCAATCACTGTAAGCCTCAAATGTGGGGCACAGTGCAAACTGTCCCAAAGGGACACTTTCAAGATCTCATCAACAGCTTTATCTTCCCTATGTAACCTCATTATTTACCATCTCTCCTCTGGTACTCAACTGGACAAATGCCACACTTGCTCCCTAAATAAATTCATTCATGTAGGAATTAGAATAAAATTAACTAATAAATAAGACAAAGTATTAGTCTGGCCTTAGCAGACACTATTACTCAAACTATTAAAGAATTCAAACGAAATGCAGTGTCTTATCAAAAATTTCACCAGGATAAAAAGTATGCACGAATGAGATTAACAGAGGACACTGCCAGTCCCAAAGCCACTGCTACTCCAGTCACTGTGGCATGTACACATATGCTCAGAGGGCAATGCTGGTGTGGGGTAAGGATGGACAGAAGGTGTACACTGCCCACACTTCCCTGCCCAGGATTTCTTGGGGTTATCAAGTAACTGCCTACCAGAGCTACAATGTTTTGAGGCTAAAACACAAGAGCCCCAAGTCTGCCCCTAGCTAACAGGCCTAGCCTCTGGCTGGCCCTAGCACTATGAACAGCTGGCCCCAGGAGGCTCCTAGTTGAGCCAGAGTCCTTCTCAACTGACAGAATCATGGCAAATCTAACCACCTCTGTTGAGTGCCATACAGAATTGAACCTCACAAGAGGACCAAAAAAGAGGAACCAAATCTGGTTTCATTTTTTCCACATAGTCTTTGAGGTGGCTCCACTCTGCCATCAAAAAAGGTGCCTCGTGATAATCACGCATTTTCTAGTCTTTTTGTTTTGTTTCTGTAGTTACTCGGGACTGAACCACAGGGCTCACGCATGCTAGGCAAGCACTCTACCCGAGCTTAACCCCTGGTTTTCTGGTCATTTTAAGAAGAAATGGAAAATTACTCATTCATTCTGGTCTGAGGCACTTACAATTACAACTTCCCAAGCACATGCACATAAAGCTAAAAGAGCAGCAAGCTCTGAACACACCAAGCAAAAAACACCTACATCTAGGCAGCTACTGAATCCATGATGGTATGAGTCACTTTGCTTCTTTTCTCCTCTCAACTTCTAATTCCTTTTGTATGAAGAGGGGAAAGGGTATGAGAAGATAATTTTGCAATTTACATAAATGTGCATGCTAATTCTAGGTGTTCCTCAGTCTTTATCAACAGTCCCTTCTATGCTAGGAAATACATGTTTATTCTACATAATACTACTGTTGAAAAATAGTGATTTGCATGAAGTATAAAATTTGGTTTAAATGTATAATAGATTGGTAAAATTTCAAAAGTTAAAATAACAAGTTTATTTAAAATAAACTAATAGAATAGGGTTTAATTTTAAAAGTAAAGGATTCTGTAACTTACACACACACACACACACACACACACACACACACACACAGAGCTTTTGTTTAACAGTCCCAGAAGAAGCAATCTCTCCAAAGTCAAAGGCAGTGGTGACTACAACAGTTTCCTCTGGCTCCCAGCCCCCTGCTCTATCACAATGTCATTCTCCCATATGTAGGGCAGAGAGGAAGAAAAATGTAAAAAATATCTCCCCCTGAATTGAAATACGTATCTCTAACAAATAAGCAATGATACACAAACTGCAGCAGGTAAAAAAAAAAACCTCCCAAGTGCTGCATCTTCAGGGTGGCTCTACAATTCAGGGATCTTGGCAAGACACCCTTCAAGGCACCACCAGCCTAAACGACATAGTCCTTCAGTAAGAAGAATCACTTAACCCTGTGTATCTCTGCAACTTCCACTGTGCCCTACCAGGGCCAACTCTCAACCCCTGGAGGCTCTGCACAACCTTGAATGCCATTTTCCAATTCCCAGAACTGTCCCATGGAGCCTTGTCCAGCTCTCAGCCATCCTGACAAAAATGGCCCACACTCAGCTGGGCATAACGGTTCATGCCTGCAATTCCACACTCTGGGAGGCTGGCTGTCTTAGTTACTTTTCTCATTTCTGAGACACAGTATCTGAAACTCACAATTTAGAGGAGGAAAGGTTTATTTTGGCTCACAGTTTGTAGAGGTTTCAGTCCATAGTTGACCGGCAACATGGCAGAGGGCATGGTAGAAGAGAAACAGGCAGGCAGGAAGCAGCAGCCATCAAGGGGGGATATACACATCCGTCCATATATACCCTTCCAGGCCATGTCCACAGTGACGCACCTCTTCGCACCAGGCTTCCCCCCTAACAGCACACCTGTTATAAACCCATCAGTGGACTGGTCAGCATCACACACCCATGATCCAGTCACCTCCCCAAAACCCCATCTATGAGTGAATGAGGCTTCAGGGGAACATCTAGATATAAGCCATAACAGCTCTGAAACCTAAAACTTTTTGTATTGTTGTCAATCAAGTTTAAGGTTTTAGGGCATTTTGGATTTCAGATTTTTAGATCAGAAATGTTCAAACAATAAAGTCTATGCAAATATTTTTTAAAGAGCAAAATATGAAAACTTTTGGTCATAGCATTTCAGATTCTGTAAATGATCTGTACACTAATCTGACCTCCCTTCACTGTCCCTCACCCCTGCTGCATCCTCATTTCCCTCTGTCCCACTCACAGCTGATGACTGATCATTCTAATAGCTCCCTTGATGCTCACCACATGCTCTCCATCTCCTCTCCATCTGTCCCAAACAGCTGCAGGTGTGCCTTGGTGGTCAGGCAGCTCTTCCTGGTCTACACAGTTCACAAAGCCAATGAAACCTCCGGCTCTCAATTTGCTGTCACCAGCCAGGTGCAGCAGGCCTCCCACTCTGCCTCCCACTGCACTCCACCTCCTAGGAAAAGCACCATGCCCTTCCCCAGGCAACCTTGCTACTCTGCAATAGATCCTGCCCCCTCTGACCTCCCCTCTCCCCATCAGCACAGGTACACTCAATAATTACTCCCATTTCAAAACAAAACTATAGCTCAGCACCAACCTCCCCTTTCCAGCTTCCTATTTCTTGTCCTCCCTTTTCAGTAAGGCTCTTTAATGCTCCCATTCCTCCCCTCTACTCTGCAGGACCCCTGTCCAACAGGCCTTTACTACTACCACTCCGGGGAACTGCTAGTATCAAGGCCACTGCCAAAACTCGGTCCTTATCTTACAAGTCGCTCCCTCCCTCCCTCCTGGAAACATCTTGCTTATTCAGCATCAACGTCTGGCTTGTCAGCTGGTGAATGTCTGTGTCTGTCTTCTGTCTTAGCATTCTGTTCCATGCTGACAGCTCCTTTTCACGTTTTCTGGCTGCTTCCTGGTTGCCTCTCCCCAGGCTCAGGTCTTGGTCACAGACCATAAACCCTTCCCTTTACACCTACACTTGCTGGCCTAGCAACCTAAGCCACAAGACTCAAGACTCTGACCTCCATATGTCAACAACTCCCACACTACTAGGTCCAGACTGACCTCTCCCTGAACTCTCATTTCCCCCTCCCCCAACTACTACTCCATAAATCAAAAGCTCCATTCAGCTTGGAGCAGTCTGGACACATATTCTACTCCTCACTTCCTCTCACACCCACACACCCAGGATCCAACCGCTTCTTAACACCTACACAGGTGCCATCCTACTTAGACCATCTCTCCTGTCCTCAGGATTCTGCTCTTGGTTCCGCTCTCTCTCGGGCCATTCTCTCCACAGCAGCCGTAAGAATCCCACTGAAACAGAATATGGAGTGTGTCTGCTGCAGTTGAGTGGTGCCCATTCTATTACTCACAATGGCTGTGAGGTTGGGCACATGCTGCCTAGTGCCTCCCTGGCCTCACTTCATCCCCTGCTCCCACTGCCTGGCTGCTTCTCAAACCCCCAGGCTTCCACCAGCTCTGCCTGGAAGGTTCTTCCCCCAGATTTCCACAGACCTCCCTCCCTCAAATGCTTCAGGTCTCTGCTCAACTGTCATCTTACCTAAGAACAAGACAATAATGTCACTTTATATAAGCCTTAGCACAGTAATTCCTAACACACCTGGTTACATGTCAGGCAATGTTCTTTTTGTTTTGCTGTTGTTTGGTTTGGTTTGGTCTGTTTTATTTCTGCCCAACCGTTTTGATCCTCTCTCACTATGTATGCAGCCCGGGCTCTCAATCCTCCTACCTCAGCCATTCAGGTGCTGGGATTATCAGCTTCAGGAATTGTTGTATAAGCTTTTTGTATATTAACTTGTTTAGTACAATTTATTTAATATTATTTTTACTTGAGCTAGAGATGTAGTTCAGTGGTAAAGCACCTGCTTAGTATGTGTGATGCCCTAGTTAGATCCCCAGCAACGCCAAAACACAAACACAAACACACACACTCACTCACTCTTCATTTTACCAACAATCATGTGTGAGCTCTATAAAGGCAAGGATTTTGCTTTGTTCAGTTATCCCTGAACCCAGGACAGTGTGGAATGCACACAGAACAGGTACTTGGAAATGACTTGCTGATTGAACAAAGGAATGATTCCACCACACTGAGTCATCTGTCTCTCCTCTAAAGCTTTCATCAAATCTGGTTCTGTACATGAGCAGCCAAATCCCAACCGCAATACAGTTCATTGACTTCGTGTGGTAGGAGCTGCTCTCCCTCACTGGTTGAAGAACAACCTGGAGGTAGCTGGGTAAAGAAGCCCCACTGGAAACAAGTAACCGCACTCAAAACAGAAAATGAGTCCAGTTAATGCCCTGAACAGCTAAGCAAGGCCCATAAGCACCTCTGTCAGAAGAAATAACAAGAAGAAACCTACACATTTTGGTTATCTTATGCTTTCTTGTCTGTTAGGTAATCAAACTGCTGTTCACAGCCATGTTTTTCAAATTATGGACCAAGCATACATCCAACCTCTGCTAAACAGATTGAGCAAACCAGTAAAGAGAAATCAACATGAGGCCCAAAGTCTCCAAAGTATCAGATGTGCTCATTATTTCTAACATTTCATGGCTGAAATGCTGCACTTGGATATTTATAAATATTTCGACCTGGTGGAATAACACTGCTACTAAACAACACCTCAAACCAATTTTTTGTTTTGTTTTGTTTTGGGTCTGTGCACAGCCGTGTGGATTGGACCCAGAGCCTTCATACTGAGACATATCTGAGGTGCTTTTAACATTTTTTTTTAAATTTGAGACAGGATCTTGGCTAAATCACCCGTGCTGGGCTCAAACTTGTAATTATCCTGCTTACATCTCCTAGTGCTAGGATTACAGGTGTGTGCCACCACACCTGGCTCAATCTCTTGAAATCTCAGTAGTTAAAATTTGTATTATTTTCAAGCATGGCATATTTTTCTTAAGAACAGAGATGTGTAGGTAAAATACAGAATTATTAGAAACAGATGATGGAGTTCATCACCACCACCATCTCAGGAGCAGATAATGTGTCCTTTCATCTGCCATTAAATATAAATAAAAGTATCCCTTTGGTTTATCACATTTTCACTAGTGAAAGCTGCCAGTCATTTTGAACCATCTTTACTTTTTAAAGGCACAATTGCAAATCCACATGTTATCTTTACTAGTTTTTCTAGAATCCAAACTAAACCATCTTTCTTTAAGATGTGGTAACCTGTATCAGCATTATACAAAATCTGTACGATCAAATTTATGTAAGAACTGCATAACAGACCAAGAGATACTGAATTTTAAATAACCTTATCTCAGTTAAAATGCAATTCTAAAACTATCAAGAAGAGGGCCACTGTGTTCACTTTTGCATGACTGGCCTGCCCCCATGCTGTAAGAGTACATATATATATATACTTCTTTTCCTACCTTTTCTTGGCACAAACTCACTCTGCAGAGCCTGTTTCTTTTCCTGGTTTTAATAAGACTTTGCTACTGTTAAATATAAAATTTTAGAAAAGAAGTGAAGACATCTAAGCCTCAACCTTCATCTCACCAGTGGCATGCAGGGATAGATAGCCCTGAGGTAACATGAGAGGGGCCAACAGTCTTAGGGATCCCACAGGGGTGGAGTAGGAGTATTGTGGACAGGTAAGTTAATTAGTTATCTTGTACGCAGTTAGAGCCACCCTCAAGACGCCAGCCCTAAAGGAGCCAACACAGCCATGAGCCAACAAGGAGAACAATTGAGGCACATTCACTGGTTAGCATTATAAAAAACAAGAGGCACTATATTACCTGGGTGATTGTACTTATAATCTTATTGGTTCGTCATGGTTTTACCCCACCTCATGCCCACCTTGTGATTTTCCATTGGGACTTATACTTTTGTCCCACTTTGTATCCCGCCTCAACTCTCAATAAATTTATCCTACTCTTAACCTCTATTGTTCCTAGAATTCATTCTTGGATTTCAGAAAACGTGAACTCACATTTTGGATATTTAACAGGTTTGGAGTTACATCTATTCCCCCTATATCAGGAGAAGTAACCCAGCACTGTCAGTCCCAGGCCTTCCCGGCTCCAGTGTCTAGGGCCAAGGAAGGCTGGGGCCTGCTCCAGAAATACAACATGATGCTGACTGATGTTTCTCTTCATGAGTACCACATTCCAAAAACACATGTATGCGGCAAATATACACTACCACATTTTTCTTGAATGAAGGAATGATTTCTTGCACACGTGTGGGATCTGGAAGTCAGTTAATTAAGGACAATTGAGTATTATATTCAAGTGTGTACAACCTGCAGCCTATGGACTGCATGCCCTTTGTTACAATAAAAAAAATATAAAAAATAAGTTGTGTTACGTCTATACATTAACTATATCATTTACTTTATATGAAACCCAAAACTTTCTCATCACTCAGTATATCCCAGGCAAGAAAAAAAAGCCATGATTTAAGTGAAATAAAATGTTCTATATCTCTAAAAGAATCTGTATTTTCTACTGAGCACATATGCCTGTTGTCTCAATCTGGGATAACAGTTTGGGGTTTATCTGACATGTAAACATTTTGAAGAAAAGACTTTTAAATCTCACTGTTCTGTTATCTCACTTCCCAGATGACAAATAAAACACAGTTCTATGAAATCCAGTATTTACTCTTCTTTGAAAATGGCTCAAATAGCCATCATTTCCTTCCACCTTTTCTCTTTATCGGTAACCAATCAAGAGACGAATCTCCGAAAGCACAATTTGTACTTCAGAAGTCTCTAGGAGAGCCCAAATCTCAAATTTCCTGTTTAAGTCTCTCATGAGAACAAAGAATCACAAAACTGTTTAGGGGCAGAGGAGGCTATGTTTTAATATTTAACTTTGAAATTGATTCCAAATAAAATGTTAACTACAGGTTCCCAGCAAAGAGGAGGCTTCCAGGTCAATGTAACGCAGCTCCCAGCTCAGAGTAGGAGGCTTCCGGGTCAACCTACCCCTGCTCCCAGCACAGAGGAGGCTTCTGAGTCAGCGTGCCACAGCTCCCAGTAAAGAGTAAGAGGCTTCCGGGCCAACGTAACAGCGCCTACAGCACACAGGAGGTAAGCCACACAGACGGCAGCAGTACCCACCCCATCTTCAAAGTGAGAAGACATGTAAACAAGCCTCAGAACCAGACTTCCAGGTCACCTACAGCAACCCCAAAAAGAATCGAGATGGAACACTCTGATACTCAACCACCTGGACTCTGAATTGGCAACAAAAGAGGATTGGGAAAAAATGAAATCAGAAATAATCTCTCAGATAACAGCAGACATTGTGCCCATAGTGCAAGACATGATTAATAAATCTAGAGAAGACAGATAAAAAAATAGAGGAGCTGAGGAACATGGTGGAATCCCAACATAGGAAACAAATGGATTCCATAAAACAGATGCAAATAGATTTCCAGGAGATTAAAAACTCCACTGAAAGTCTATGCAGCAGAATGAGCCAATGTGAGGACAGAATTTCAGATATAAAAGATAAGAACGCAATTAGTGACCAGGAAAAGAAAATTGCTTTAAAATTGTAAGGCACCACGAGAAATCACTCCAGCAGCTGCTAGATGATGCAAAGAATAACATAAGACTGACTGGAGTCAATGAAGAAACAGGAGACAATGCAGGTGACATAAAAAACTCTTCACAGAAGTGATGGCAGAAAACTCCCTAAGCAGGGGAAAAGAATTTGACATACAGATAAGTGAGGAATATAGGACTCCAAATAGCCTTGATCAAAAAAAATCTACAAATAGGCATATAATTGTTAAGATTCCAGAAACCCAACAGAAGAACAGAGTTCTACAAGTAGTGAGAGAAAAGAAACAAATCACATACAAAGGAAAGCCCATCAGAATCACAGTAGACTTCTCAATGCAAACCCTCAAGGCAAGAAGAGCTTGGAGTGACATATTCCAACCCCTAAAGGAAAACAGCTTCCAACCCAGATTGATGTACCCTGCAAAACTATCTTTCAAAACTGATGGAGAAAGAAGATATTTTCATGACAAAGAGCACCTTACGAACTTCCTGAATACCAAACTAGAACCCCCCCAAATTTTAGACAAAATCCTAGGAAAAGATGAGGATCACAACCCTAGGAAGCCCAGCAGAATGAATCCACTGAGCACGACAAGAAATTAAACGCAAAGGGGGAGAATCCAACAAAAAGAAAAAGTCATGACAATGGTAAGTCAATACGTATCACTTATAACGATCAATGTTAATGGTCTCAACTCACCAATCAAAAGAAATAGACTAGCTGGGGATTTAGCTCAGTGGTTCCACTGCCTGCCTCACAAGCACAAAGACTCGAGTTCAATCCCCAGACCAAAAACAAAAAAAAAAAACAAAAGAAATAGACTGGCAGAATGGGTCAAGAAGCAACACCCAACAATATGCTGCATACAAGAAACACACTTAATTCAAAAAGAAACTCATAGACTAAAAGTTAAAGGATGGAAAACAATACTCCATGTGACAGGAAGCCAAACAAAGGCAGGAGTAGCTATCCTCTTTGCAGATCAAGTAGATTTCAAACCAACACTAATTAAGAGAGACAAAGAAGGACACTACATCCTTGTAAAGGGAACAATCCAAGAAGAAGAGATGGCAATCATAAATATCTATGCACCAAACACTAGTGCACCCAACTATATAAAACAAATACAAACGGACATGAAAAATCAGATAAGCACTAATACAATATAGTGAGGGACCTCAACACTCCACTGTCACAAATAGATCAACTAAACAAAAAATAAGCAACGAAATACTAGAACTCTATCAAACTCTTGAACAAATGTACTTAACAGATGTTTACACAGTGCTCCAACCCACAAAATCAGAATACACAATTCTTTTCAGCTGCACAAGGGTCGTTTTCCAAAATAGGCCACATACTCGTTCATAGAACATATTTAGGTAAGGGCAAAGGAACTGAAGTTATCCCCTGTACATTATCAGACCATAGTGCGATGAAATTGGAGATCAATGCAAAAGAAACAGCAAAAAGTCCATAAAAACATGGAAATTGAACAACATATTACTGAATAACCTAGAGATCACAGAGGAAATTAAAGAAGAAATCACACAGTTCCTTCAATACAATGACAATGACAATACAACATATCAAAATCTATGGGACACAATGAAAGCAGTCTTATGAGGGAAATTCATAGCAGTGAATACACATATTAGGAAAACAAAGCGAGCCCAATTAAACAACCTAATGCTGCACCTCAAACTTCTAGAAAAAGAAGAGCAGGACAAACCCAAAGCTCATACAAGGGAGGAAATTACAAAGATCAGAGCAAAAATCAATGCAATGGAGACTAAGAAAACGATACAAAAAAATCAATGAAGCCAAGAGTTGGTTCTTCGAAAGAAACAAAATCAACAAACCCTTAGCCAACCTTATTAGAAAAAGGAAAGAAATGGCCCCAAAATCCATGCAATTAGGAATGAAAAGGATGAAATTAAAACAGACCTAGTAGAATTCCAGAGGATCATCCATACCTACTTTGAGAACCTATACGCCAATAAGATGAAAACACAGAAGAAATGGACAGATTCCTAGACATGTATGAATTACCAATGTTGAACAAAGAAGACCTAAAAGTTCTAAACAACCCAGTATCAATCAATGAAATTGAAAACGTAATTAAAAACTTACCAACTAAGAAAAGCCCAGATCCTGAAGGTTTCACTGCTGAATTCTACAAGACATTTAGAGAGGAACTACTGCCACTACTGTTTAAACTCTTCAATGAAATTGAAAGGGGAGCAATATTCCCAAATTCATTCCCGGAAGCAAGCATCACCTTGATCACCAAAAGAGAGAAAGATCCAATCAAAAAAGAGAACTATAGGCCAATCTCACTAATGAACATAGCTGCAAAAATCATTGATACTGGCAAATAGAATGCAGAAGATCCTCAAGAAGATCATACACCATTACCAAGTGGGATTTATCCCAGGGATGCACGGATGGTTCAACATATGCAAATCAATCCATGTAATGTACTATATCAATAGAGCTAAGGACAAAAACCATATGATCATCTCAATAGATGTAGAAAAATCATTTGACAAAATCCAACATGCATTTATGATAAAAACCCTACAAAAAATTGGAATAGATGGTCTCCACCTCAATCTGATAAAAGCCATCTATCAAAAACCAACAGCCAATATCACACTAAGTGGTCTAAAACTGAAATCCTTCACACTAAAATCAGGAATAAGACAAGGATGTCCACTATCACCATTCCTGTTCAATACAGTTTTGGAAACATTAGCCACGGCAATTAGACAACAGAAAGAAATCAAAGGAATAAAGATAGGAAATGAAGAAGTCAAATTGTCATTATTTGCAGATGACATGATACTCTATATAGAGGACCCCAAGAACTCCACCAAAAGTCTTCTAGACTTAATAACCAAATTCAGTAAAGTAGCTGGTTACAAGGTCAACACACAAAAATCAATAGCTTTCCTCTACACAAACAACAGACTCACTGAGAGAGAAACAGGACAAACAATTCCTTTCACAGTAGCACGCAAAAAACCTGAAATATCTAGGAATCAACCTAACAAAAGAAATCAAACACCTCTTCTCTGAAAACTATAGCCCTCTGAAAAGAGAGACTGAAGATGATATCAGAAAATGGAAAGACATCCCTTGCTCCTTGATAGGAACAATCAACATAGTGAAAATGGCCATACTTCCAAAATTGCTATACAGATCCAATGCAATCCCAAATGAAATCCCAGTAGGATACTTCATGGACCTGAGAAAACAACCCAAAAATTCATTTGGAACAAAAAGAGACTCAGAATAGCAAAAGCAATTCTAGGTTACAGAGACATGTCAGGAGGTATTATATAAACCCCAACTTGAAGCTATACTACAAAGCTACTGTGATAAAAACAGCACGGTACTGGCAAAGAAATAGACCCAAAGACCAGTGGAACAGATTAGAAGATGCAGAAACAACACCAGACACACTCAGCCACCTCATCTTCAATAAAGGAGCCAAACACCCTCACTGGAGGAAAGATAGCCTCTTTAATAAATGGTGCTGGAAAAATTGAGATTCAACTTGCCTAAGATTGAAACTAGACCTGTATCTCTCGCCATGCACTAAACTAAAATCCAAATGGATTAAATTCTACACATTAAAACAGAATCGCTGAACTGGCTGGAACAGAGGTTAGGTAGAACTCTTGAAGACATTGGTGTAGGGAAAGATTTTATGAACAAAACCTCAGTTGCCCATTAAGCAGCACAAACAATCGACAAGTGGGATCTCTTCTTATTAAAAAGCTTCTGCACAGCAAAAGAAACCACCAGCAGTGTGAAGAGACAACCCACAATGTTGGAAAAAATTTTCACCAGCTGTCCCTGAGACAAAGGTCTACTATCTCAAATCTATAAAGAACTTACATAATTCAGACCTCCTAAATTTAAAGACCCAATCCAAAAATGGGTATCTGAAATGAACAGACATTTCTCAAAGTAGATATAGCAAATAAGCATATGAAAAAATGTTCAACATCACTGATCATTTGAGAGATGCAAATGAAAACAATGCTGAGATTCCACCTCACCCCAGAAAGAATGGCTGCTATCCAGAAATCAACCAATAACGAATGTTGGTGGGGCTATGGGGAAAGAGGAACACTGCTCCACTGCTGGTGGGAGTGTAGACTGGTGCAACCACTGTGGAAATCAGTATGGAGATACCTCAAAGAACTAGGACTGGAAGTCCCATTTGACCCAGCCTTTCCCCTGCTGGCTATCTTCCCAAAAAATTTTAAAAATCATACCACAGTGATATACGCACACCCACGTTCATAGCAGCACAGTTTGTAATAGCTAAAACTTGGGGGAAAAAATGTTAACTACATCAGGTTTATTACACAAAATAAAAATTATTAATTCATGAACTCCTTCTGTATACCTGTTTCTTCCTTTCTTCCCTCAGGTTTCCACTATACCTCTTTTCCTAGTCAAGCTTCAAAATAGTCTCTCACCTTACTCCCTGCTTCAAATAGCCTCAAAACCTGGCCTCAGTCTCCCTCTCTCAACTGAAACTACTCTCACCCAGTCATCAACCATTTTCCACCACCTCAGCACACTAAAGCAATGTACTCACTCCTGCTTCTCTGCTCAGTCTCTCCACGTAATTCCCTTCCTCTGACCCTTGCTGTTGCACACAAGGCCCAAATTTTGACCTAATTACTGCCAGTTCCTGGTACACTGTCCTGGTCCCATGCACTCAGGAAAAAAAAGTGAAAAATCCTTCTCTGATGTCTGCAGTGGGTGGAGAATAGGAAGTAGGATGGAGGGAGCAGCAGTATAGCTTCTGGAATTTGATAACCCTTTTCTGCTCTTCCTACAATTTGACTTCTTCCTCTGAAGGCTCTCCTTCCTTAAACTCAATTCCTGTAGTTCCAATGACTCATTTCCTATAGCCTTCAAAATCCATCTTTAAATTTAAGGCATATGTCTCCACTGACTTTCAGATCTAAACTGCCAACCACCAATGGACAATCCCACTCGTTGTACTATATGTGTCAATTTATCTGTCCCTAAAACATATTATTCTTTTTATAATCCCAAACAGTTAATGGAACCACTGGTCACCCTCTTGCCAAAACACAAATTCTAAAAATTTACCTGATCTCTTCCTCATATATAAATCCAGTCATTTCTCCTACTGTATTTGGAAGCTCTTCTCATTTCCATCACTACTTAACCATCTTAACTGATGTCTCAGATCCTCCTAACTTCGCTCTCTACCTCTCATCTACCCACCATCCATTTCCATCCTCCATAATACTTCATTAGAACTATCATTTTAAAATACGAATCCAAGATAAGTGTGATGGCAGTCTCAGCTACTAAGGAGGATCAGGCAAGAGGTTTACTAGAGCTCTGAAGTTTGAGACCACCTTCACTATCAGTGGAGTCCCACCTCAAAAGGGGGTGGGGGGAGCATGCACCCACAAATCTAACTTAATTTGTAAAAAATTTTGAAAAAAAACACAAACAAATCACGGTCACCTGCCCAATAATTTCTTACCATCCATCATCAGAGACTGACATTCCTCTGATCCCTTCCCCTTCATTATTCATACTGTGTATGTTCCAAACACAACATCTCTGCTTCCTAAATACATAATGTTATTTCACACTTATGCACTGTGAATGCCTCTCTCTTGGCTAAAATGTCCTTGTCCTGTAAGAAAACTCCTGTCCTATAAAACAACGCTCAAATTCCAATTCCTGTTAGCAAAATCACCTCCATGCAATTTACATATATCTCGTCTCATTATTTCACTACGTTTTAATTACAAAGCCATCTCTCCCACCATACTATGGGCCTGATTCATATAAATGAAGCTGATATGCATCAGATGTGTGTATATGATAGTTAATAAACTGTGAATTAATTTAATGTCTTTAATGATTCACACAGTTTTGTTGCAAAGTTCTAAGTTTAACATTCAAGGTCAATGAATTTGTCCCTTATTTAGTTCCCTAACTTTAATTTATACTTACTTGATACATCATCCGTATCTTCTACATCCACCAAACTGATAAGACTCATGCATGAACCACCTTCAGGTGATTAGCAAACTTCTCCATGAATGGCCATGTAGTATTTTAGGGTTTGTAGATCACACAATTTTCATAGCAACTACTCAATTCTGTGTGGCAGAACAAAAGTAGCCATAGACTACATAAATACACAGGAGAGGCTTTGTTCCAATAAAACTTTATTCATAAAAACAGGCCTCTAGCAGAGGTTTGCCGTGCCCTAAACTAATCTCCACCTCTGAGCCTTGTTCACACCGGTCCTCTAGCAGAGAAAGTCCCCTCCCTCCTCTTCACTGTCTATGTGCCTGCCTGAGTTCCAGTCTACAGTGGAGCCTTGAGTTACGACCAGCCTGACATATGAACATCTTGGGCTTTGACCAGAATTTTAGTTTTAACTTATAACCAAAGTCTTGAGTTATGACCCAAATGCCAGCTGCTTGCCTGGTTGTAAACAAAGACTCACAATGCCAGAAAAGCATAAGCATCAGTCTAAATGTGTTTGTGGATGTGATTTCAGTCAGTGCCTTACATAATCACTATGATTACTGGTATCAAAATAGCCCCCAAAAAGCTAGAAAACAAGCTAAGGAAGGAAGGAAAGGTAAAGAAAGCAATCACAATAGAACAGAAGGAAATTGTGGAGAAATGAGAGTGGCATTCGTGTGACCAATCTAGTTAGTATGTACAGCATGTAGAAATCCATCTCAACAAGCTTACAAAGAAAAGATTTATATAAGGGAGTTAGTGTTGCTAAAGGTGTCACTCAAATTAGTAAGTCATGATCAACAGTGTTAGACAAGGTAGAAAGGATATTATTAGTGTGGATAAATGAAAGGCAGGTGGCAGGTTATAGCCTGAGTCTATAATTTGTGACAAAGCTAGGGCTATAAATGCAGATCTTGTAAAGGATAATCCATCAATGAGTGATAATGGTGAAAGATTACATGCCAGTAAGGGGTGGTTTCACAATTTTAAAGCGAGAACTGGGGTTCACAGTATAACTAGGCATGGTGAAGCAGCCAGTGCTGATAAAGGGGCTGCTGAAAATTGCATACACCGCTTCGAAACAATGACACAGAGAAATGGCTTTTGCTCTCATCAAGTTTTCAACTGTGATGAAACTGACCTTTTCTGAGAGAAAATGCTCAAGAGAAAATACATTACTCAGGAGAAGAAGAAAATGCCAGGCCACAAGCCTATGAAGGATAGGCTAACCTTAATGCTATGTGCCAATGTGAGTGGTGACCTCAATATAAAGCCTCTCTTGGCTTATCACTCTGAGAGCCTTAGAATGTTCAGAAAATATAGTCATGAAGAATAGGTTAGGGGTTATGTGGAGATCGAATGCAAAGCCTAGGCAACAAGCCTAGGTAAGAAGAGTACTATTTCTTTTGTGGATCTGGGAGGCTTTCTGTCCTACTGTTCAGAAATATCTAGAGGACAGAGGTTCACTACTCAAGGCTCTCCTCATCATGGACAATGCCCTTGCTCACCCACGAGATTTGGAAGAATTGGCTAAAGAATTCCCATGGCTTCGGTCAAGTTCCTCCCACCTAATATGACTCCTCTACTGCACCCTATGGACCAGCAGGTTGCAGCTAACTTTAAAAAGCTATATACCAAGAAACTGTTCCTGCAGGGCTTCCATATGGTCTCACAAATTTAACTCTTAAAAGAGTTCTTCAAGGAACATTACAACATCCTGTCCTGTGTGGGGTTAATCGAGAAATGCTGGCCCAATGTCTGTCTAAGGACACTGAGATCTGAGAGACTGTGTAGAGGAGCCTAAGCGTTCAACTGACCCTGTGGTTGATGACATTGTCACTAAAGCAGAGTCCACAGGCTTGCAGGTAGACAGCGATGATGCTGAGGAACTGCTGGAGGAACACTCAGAGGAATTGTCCACAGAGAACTTCAGCAAATTCTGTCTGAGCAACAGAGAATGGCAGCTGAGGAGCTTTCTGAAGAGGAAAGGGGATACCAACAATCAGTGCAGCAAAGTCCTTCTTCTGAAATAAAGGAAATCCTGAAAAAATGAACAGAGTTACAAACATTTGTAGAAAAGACCCACCCAATTTCTGCATTCACTTGCTAAATGAAAATGTTATTCATATTAATGTTAAAGAAAAGACAGAAACAGACAACCTTAGACCAGTTTTTAGTTCTGAAAAGGCTGACACCTAGTGAGCCAGAGGCAGGTCCTAGTGGGCTACAGACTCTCCCAAGGAGAGAAAGGACACCAGAGAGCGAGAGTCCTGATGATTTTATGGAAGGGACCTCTCCTTCCAAACAATAACCAGCTTTCATTTCATCCTCCCTTCCTGCAAGCCAAACATGTCAATTTGAATGGTGAGTACAGTATGGAATTGTTGTTTCCATTAAACTAGGCACATTTTATAATGTTTTGGTGAATATACTAGGAAAATTATTGGTGTTTCTGGAATTACGCACATTACACAAGGCTTTTTTTTATTATGAAAAGGTTATTTGGAGGCTTGGGGGGAAAATGGGATAAAATAAAATTGAGCAAAAAGAAAAAGGGTTAGTTAAAGGGTGCTTTGGGAGGTTCAGAAAGCATTATGGATACTTCCATTATTTCTTTTTTGTTTTGTTTTTGGTATTGGGGATCGAACTCGGATCCTTGCGCTTGTGATGCAGGCAGCAGAACCACTGAGCTAAATCCCTGGCTCCATTATTTCTTATAGGAAAAACAGTCTTAACTCACAACCAACTTGAGTTACAACCAGCCCTCATGAATGAATTTAGTTTTAACTCAAGGGTCCACTGTACTTGCACGCACTTGACCAGCCCCAATAAGTGCTGCTCCTTTATACTTCTTCAGTACTTATCTAAACATCACATGACAAAAGCCTCTGCCACCCAAAGCTGTTAACTATCTATGAACACAAAGGCCATTTTGGGCCAAGGATGTAGCACAGCAGCACCACACCTGCCTGGCAAGTGCAAGGTCCTGATTCGGATCCCCGTACTGGAAAAAAAAAGAAAAAAGAGGCCGTCAATCAAAGGCCATTTTGCCACCTGTCCACTACAGGCCCTGACTTGGAGCATAGCACTGGCCCAGTCCAAGTACACCACCCTACATACCAGGAGCTACATCAATGCTTCCTGCTGGTCACAGATGCTAAGCCACATTACTATCTGAGGAGTTATACCTAGGCACTGCTTTACACTGACTTCTAAGCTATTACTTAAAAATTTAACAATAACTCTAGCTTCTTATATTATATCTATAAATGGAAATATTCCCTTTTATATATCTTAAGTAAAATCATCTTAAATTACAAGGTCAAGTTTGTTTCCAGACTCATTTTATTTTAGAAATAAAAAGGTAAACAGTATCACTAGCTGAAAGGAACTTAAGTAAAGGCATTTATATTTTATAGAAGGCATTAATTCTTACATTATGCTAATAGCCTGCATTTAAAAGCCCAATTTCTAAGCTGTAGTACCACTAATAAAGCATTAAAATTAAGAAAATAACAAGTACACAGAATGCAGACATACAGGAAAAGAAATTCTCTGCCACCCTCTGAAGCCACTAACGTGCAACATCTGGGAAAGCTGTTATTTGTCTTGTCACTGTTCTTTCAAAGTGAAAGTAATTCCAAAGAAGACTGCTTCTGCTTTTTCACTAACAATAGTTCAAAAACCATCTTGTTCTCAGCTCACAATGGCTCCATTCTGCAACATGGTAAAACAGGGCTGCATTTAGAAGCAAAAGGCTGAGACACCCGTCAGTGCTGCATCTCCCCCAAACTACACCAGGCCTCATTCAGTTCCTTAAAGGACCCTTCTTGCCTTTGTATTTCGGGCAAATGGACATGGGTCTTCACAGGGAAGCCCTGCTAACAACATAGAATGACCTCTAACCTGGTGCAGGGAGGGATCGCATGATTTCTTAATGCCTTAGTCCCCCAGCAATGTAACAGGAGTAAGAGCACTCACCCTTACACAATTCCATGGGAACACTGTTGAAATGATGGGCGAAAAGAGATGTCTGCCACATGAAAATCTGGACATATTTCAGTATAGGTAACTTTTAAGTTAGACTGTCTCTCTTAGGGCGAAATTACCATGCATTATTCACAAATGGATCCCATGCTTATCAGAAGTAAAGATAACCAGGGGTTGGCATCCCACTGTGTTCCATTATGTGTCATTCTACTTTGCAACCTGCTTCGGGCTCTGTCACTTCTGAATGCTGAGACCCACCAAATATTTCCAGCAGCTGTTTTGAATTCTCTTTTCTTCCTCCACAGGTCACCCAGGTGCGCCTGGACACAGTGAGAAGGGATCTACTTCACTGGTATAAACTGCATTCAAGAAAGTCAAAGTTTATTTTAAAAGACATCTAGGAAAGAAATGAGAGGTAAGATCTAGAACAGGGATGAGGAAATCCAGCCCAGGGTGTCTATGTTAAGTGAAGTATAATTAGAGCTCAGCCAGGCCTATCTTTTACATTTTTTCATGGTTGCTACTAAGCCACAATGGTTCAGTGGCTTAAACAGAGAGCGTGTGACCCTCTCCAGAATGAGTCCGTCGACCTCTGCCCTAGAGCTAAGGACAAAAAGTCAAGACTGTACATGAATATTGGGGAACTATCCTGATGCATGGAGTGCAAATGTCATTCCCCAGGAAAAAAGAATGTCTATGATAAATTCATCTTTAAGAGGTGTAATCCCAGCACTCTGCAAGGCTGAGGCAAGAAGGCAGCAAATCTGAGCCCTTTCTGGGCAACTTAGTGACTTAGCAAGGGCTAGGGTTATAATTCAGTGCTAAGGCCTCAGGTTCAATACCCAGTACTGGAAGGGACCAGGGGCAGGGGGGATGCCCCTTTGGTGACACACATATAATCTCAACACTCTGGGAGGCTTAGGCAGGAGAATCTCAAGCTTCAGACCAGCCTGGGTAACTTAGTGAGACCCTGTCTCAAAATAAAAAAATGGGCCAGGGATGTAGCTCACCATCATAGCACCTGCCTGGCAAGCATGAGCCCCTGAGTTTGACTCCTGGCACAAATAAATAAATAAATAGGGCTACGGATGTATCTCAGTGCAAAGGTCCTGAGTTCAATCCCCAGTGCCAGATTGGGTCGGGGGGAGGGGTTATAGTATATAATTCACTTTGTTCCCTAATTAGACAAATAAATGAGACATCTTTCATTATTTCTAAGTGACTACCTTTTCCTCCCTGCCTTTCTAATTTCACTAACTCCTACTCTGCCTCCCCTGCCAGACTGGTTATTTTCTGTAATTGTTCCTAGAGCTCAGAATAGTATCTGTCCTTTGCCCAGAGCCCTATCCAAGGCTATATTAAAACCAGATAATCATCGTTTTAATACCAACTCACTCCTTTCCTTTTCTCAGCAAAACTGGATCCGCAGATACTGCAAGATCTGGATTTTTAAATTCTGTTTACAGCTTCAGTGGCAAGGAATGGGCATCAGCTCTGGCTCCCTGCCCCATATACCCTCCACGTAGACACTCTTCTTGTTGCTGGTGCATGTGTAACCTGAATGTGTGGTTGCAGTTCAGTTACAAGTGGGCACACCTGGGAAAGGTTAAGCCATATACTACGATCTCTGTGGCCCTGGGTATCCTCTAGAGTCCGAGCATTTAAGAAGCAGCAGGAAATCCCACAGGGATATTTTAAGTGAGCTGTTCTCTGAAGAATTTCAGACAACCCTCCACCAAAATGAATGAGCCTTTCTTTACAGACTTAAAAATCGACTAGCAATCTGCCTTTGACTGAAATAACTCACCAAACTATGTTTTCATGAAAATCTAAATCTGAAATTAAATCATAAAACTGACAGATCACAAATGAATTTTTTTTTTAACAAATAAATCTCTGAAGACCATTTAGTTTAATTTTTCCACTAGCAGAAGGCATTTGATACCAATCCCAAGCCCTTCAGCTAGTGAGTGATTGGGCCAGAACAGGACCTAAGGAGCTTGTATGCAGCCCAAACTTTCCAAGGCACAGGGTCAAGATGGAACACAAGGGGCGAAATCCTTTCCTGATGGGGAGAGACACTGGCACACTACTCATGGGGACATACAGTGAACACCTTGCAACTATCCCTTCAGGATTTCTTCTGGGGCTTCTGGTGGGGGAAAGGAGTGGAAATGTAGGAAGCCCAAACCTGAGTCAAATAAATGTATCCTAAAGGTGACTGGACCTTTCCTGCCCATAGAGGACAGCCTCTCTCGACTACCCCACGAAGGCATCAAAACCAGATCAAACAGGCTGGGGGCTTTTGATATTGATGTTTCCTGATTTTGTACATGCCCAAACTGACCCAGGCTCTAGAATATTCCTGATGAGAAATATAAACTCTAAGGCAAGAATTTGGAAACAGCTACCAAAATTTAAAATGCATATACTACTTCCATTTCCAAGATCCATGTATGTTTCTCTATTCCTCTTGCTACACACAAAATTCCTTGGACATTATATATAAGACAAATGTAAGAAGACTCTGAAAAGCAGGAAGAAAAAAAGACTGGCTAAGGACACTAAGATCAGAGGAACGACAGTGGTGAGTTTTTAGATCTTCTTTTTACCTCATAAATCTTAGCCTGGGAGTTGAAACAGCAAGCATGCTGAAAATGTAAATAGGTGCAGTCCAGAAAAGCACCTGCTCTCTAGCCAATGACAGAAAGGGCCCCCTCAAGCACGACAGAAAATTTTTAGACAGTTACTGCTTTACCCCAGATGGTTTGTGGCCTGGCCCCACACACAACAGCAAAGGGTAAATGGAGAACCTATGCCACTACACTGGTGAGGCAGGAACAGCTGACCAACACTTCTACAAGGGCAGTCACTTTGGGCCAGTCATGACTAGCTGTCCCCTCCATCCAGAAGCCTTAAAATGAAAACATGTGGGGAGGGAGAACTCCCACCAGGCTTAACAAAGGGCTCCACCCCCTTGAGTATCATCCAAGTGAGGAACTCAAAATTCTGCATCACCTAAAGTAATAAGGCAGGGCTGCTCCATTTCCTGCCAAGGCAACGTCTTAAGTACAATCAGACAGGTTAAAATAAGAACCAGGATCTTCGACTAGGTGTGCAGTGGTAATGCATATGTGAGGCTTTGGGGTCTGATCCCCAGCAAATAAAGAAAAGGGTAGAGGGTATTGAGAGGAAGGGGAAGAGGGGAGAGGAGGGGAAGGGAAGAGGAAAGAAAAAAAGGAGAAGGGAAAGAAGGAAAGGAAAGAATGGAGAAACAAGAAGTCCAAACTTTTAATTTAAAAAATTGATCATACAAAAAAGCTAGAAAAACCTCAAGCTAAATGAAATAGAAATATATGCCAGCACAGTGATCACAAAGATGTTAAAATTATCCACGATTTTAAAGCAGTCATGATAAAATTATCCAATACGTATAAAATCATGAACATGAAAAAAGAGATGTTTGTAACAAAGTAAGAAGAATCTCGGCAAAGAAACAGAAGATACAAAGAAGTACCAAATAGACATTTTAAAACTGAGAAATAAAAACACCTGAAACAAAAGCTCAGTAAATGGGCTCAACAGCAAAATGAATATAAAAAAAAAAATCAGTAAAAGCTGAGACAAATTTCCCCACTCAACAGATGTAAGCTACAATTCTTTTCAATGAGTGAATAGAGTATGACTATTTTACAATAAGACAATCCTTCACATGACTTATCCTCAGGTGGACACGCATGGGGCACACAGTGGCAGGACACAGCCCAGTCTGACAGGCACGAGGTGCACCGCCCGGTAAGGGTGAGCCGGATGTCACCCTTTGCCTGGAGCCTGCATGTACAGCCCATCCTGTTTTCCCTGCACAGTAACCTGTGAATGGGCAGAGTGGTGCCCCCCCCATTACCTTACAGATGAGGAAACTACGCGCCTTACACTGCAGGGACAGCCTGCGACTTCTAACTCCCTGTCTCCTGATAATATTTCCAACCGCCCTCTTCTGTGTAGGTCCCTCAGCAGACACTATTCTCTGCCATCGAGTAGGCTGATGCATACCCACATCCTGGCATCTCAGCCCCACCTCGGGCACAGTTTCTGTGAGGCAGGGGCTCTGGGTCTCTCCTTGAGCCATCCCTCCAAAGCTCGCCACAGATGCTTCTGTTCATTCACATCCCAAATGCAAGTAAAACAAGAGCAGGAAACAAAAGGCAACAAACGAAAAGGCAGAGAAGGAGGAATAAGGAGTAAAAAGTGAGAAAAAGGGGGCCGGGGATTTAGCTCAGTGCTGCAGCACCTGCCTCCCAAGCGCAAGGTTCTGAGTTCCATCCCGGGTTCCAAAAAAAAGTGAGAAAAAGAGAGAAAAACAGAACCAGTAACTGAAGTAACAAAAAACAGTTTATGCCCCACAGAGTCCACAGATTAGACCACCAAATCTGCCTAAAGTTGGATAAAAACTACAATCATTCTCAAAACTGTCCTGTGAAGAAGGAAAACAGGAAGGTAATCCTGAAAACACCCATAGTTTCCCTCAGAACATCCCTAAGAATAGAGTAACACCACATAAGCAAAACAGTGGTTCTTGTTTTTTAAATCAAAAGAGGAGGGCCTGATAAAAGGTCACATAAGGGTAAAGAATAAATATAACAAATGAAAATAAAGTTCAACATTCATTGCATTCCCATAGATGACATTTTTAGATACCACTTCAAGAAGCACAAATTTGCAAAGTTGTACACAAGGACACGAGTCCACAGCCAGTGCCCCCCACAGGACGCTAAGCGGCTGGACAGCCTGTGCACCCAAGCCGTCCCTGTGGCCGGGGAGTTATAACTAATTGATGAGGGCAGAAAATGACACAACTATTACTCTCCCCTGAACTTGCTATGCCCAAATCCCCATTTCAGACAGAGGGAGACAACATAATAACTCATTTATGGCACTGGGCTAGTGTCTTCTAGACTTAAAGCCTTTGTGGGAAAAATCCAAAGCCATAATGAGTGCCCACATCAGAACCACATTAGCAATTTGGGTCGCTTCCTCTTTGAACTACGTGTTACTTTCTTTAATATGCTCAAGAGAATTAATTAACAGAGGTTTCTTTTCTAGCAAAGAAAATGCAACAATTGGTTCCTCAACATTGGTTCTCTTCTTTGTCAATCGCCAGAGCATGAAATGACCGATGAAGCCCGCAGCACTAAGACTGCATTCAAGGAAGCACTGCTAATGCAAATCAAATTCTCATGGCACAGGGCAGCACCTCCAAAAGCGAGATAGTCAAACCAGTATCAATACACACAGAATCTGAGTTTCTTATCATTTTATCCACAACACACCTGTTTATTTTACTCAGGAACACTGAACATCATTTCCCATAACTTTTGACAACAGATACTATATGTTACACTTTTTGACAAAAACTTAAAAATTACACTTACGTGAGTGTACTGAAGGTTTAAAAGAAAATTTAAAAAGTGGTTTAAGTAAAAAAGGGCTGAAAAGTTCTACAGATTAAAAAAAGTAAATTTAAAATCTAAGCGTACAAAGGGAAACAATAATTTCATTCAAAAGGATTTATAATAGAAGAGTTGAATGGGGGGGAGCATCTCAGTTTACAAATATATATTACCTTAAAGAGATGTTAACCCGTGCACCAAACTGAATCCTCACTGAGCTGGTGAGAACAAAGTGGGTAATGTGTGCACAATAATTGCATGGCCCAATTCAAATTACTTAACAGTGTTTTACCGAGTCTCAGATACATTAAGGATTGAATAAAAAGACACAACAAGTTGGAAAGAAAATGTGGTGGCACACACCTGTGATCCCAGCCACCTGAGAGGCTGAAGAAGGGGGGTGGGGGGAGGGAGGGAGAGAGAGGGAGGGAGAGAGAAAGAGAGAGAAATTACCACACTGAGTCCTTCACTTCAGTACCTCTGCTTGCTAAACAAACAAAAAAAGAAACATACAAGTACCTCTGCTTGCTAGAAAGACCACTCAAGAGAGACTCCAGAAACTAGACGTGATCTCACATCTCACCTCTGTCACTACATAGCTGTGACCCTCCCTGGGCACTGGCTTTCTCAGCTGTAAAATTATAAACTAAATATTCTCTAAGGTTAATTTCCTGTTTTAAAATTACACATGGTGGAGAAACTGCTAAAGAAACTAAGAACTTACTGCAGCTTGTCCCCTTTCTTATACTGTATAGTTAAAAGAATTGTCTTTCTCATGCTAAGCTGAAAATTTACCGTTATGGTTTATATCTAGATGTCCCCTAAGAGTCTCATGGGCTTCAGATGGGACTTGTGGAAGGTGAATGAATTATGGGGACTCACGCTATAGCTGACTGACTGGCTGTGAGGAAGTGGGGTCTGGTGAGCAGAGGAGGTCACTGCGGGCATGGTCTGCAAGAGTCCATCTCCCTCCCCAGCTGCTCTATTCTCTCTGCTTCCTGCCCACCGTGACACGAGCAGCTTTTCCTCTGCCAGGCCCTTCTGGCATGCTTTCCTGCCTTGGGCCTGGCCAATACAGACTAAAAATTGTCAAGTAAAATAAACCTCTCCTCCTTTAAGTTTGAGTGTCCCGTATTGTGTCCCAGTGACAAGAAAGTGACTAAGATACTCATTAGAAAAATGTTTAATTTTTAAACTTAAGTATAAGTAAATTCATAAAATGTGAACTTATTTCTGTTTTTGTATGTAGAAGATCTTCGCTGTTGAAGTTTACTATGGTAGGAACAGTTTATTTCTCTCAATGAGATGACTGATCAATACCCATCCTTTATTAGATATCTCATTAGCAAAAGCAGATGAAGGAGAAGTACTTAAATATTACAAAACACTCAAACATAAGTATCATAATGTTATGTCAAAGCACAATGCAACTGTTAAGTTATCCTTAGCTTCATTTAATCATCCAACAGTCCTCTGAGGTGGCTATTATTATTCTAACTTTATAAATGAGAAAAGAAGCTGAGAAAAACTAAAATATTTTTCCCAAGTAAAATTGAAAATATTGCAGCCAAGATTCCAGTCCAGCCCTTCTCAATCAAATCCAATGTTCTTTCCCTTAGACATCCACTCTTAGCTTATACTTACAAAAATGTGCCCCATTACTCAAATATTAAATTACTGGCATACCAAGAAGATTCTCACAATGACGTTCTCACCACAATCTGACTCCCCAACTGTGCTAGTGCCATGCCTCATCAGGAAAAAGTGCACCATAATTCTTCCCAGAGACTGTGCTAAATACCTTACACATCTCAGTTTCAACATTCTCATGACACAGATATTACTGCTTGTTTCACAGATGTGAAAACAGAGGATCAAAACACAGAGCTAAGTAACCCACATAAAGTTATACCCTGGAATGGGAATCAGAGTCTAATCTAGTCTGTAGGACGGCTAAACCTGAGCCAGGGTACCATATGCTTCAGGATGCTTCTTCTTCCTTCCCACAAAACAGGCCTGGCTTTCCTGAGTTCTGCAGTAAGAACATATGTCAAAACACAAAAGGATAGCCAACAAAAACAAAAGTACATCATTTCTTTCTAAAGTATTTGCCAACTTGACTGGAGAGAATTCAAAGTCAGACAAATGATAGATTATAGCTAAATCAAGGATTATCTCTGTCTGCCACTCACACATAGACACAGTGGATATTAGGGAATGAGAAAGTAATGAGAGGGAGGTTTCTAAGTGTGAGCAATTTTACTCATCAGATTAAGGAAAGGGGATACTTAGGGTTTTTAAAGACAGTAGCGGAACAATTCAAATAATGTCTCTTTGCAAAAAGCAAGCTTTGTAAACATATGCCCCAGAGAAGTTTATTCAAAGGATCAAAAAAGTGATTCAAATACTAAAATTTCAAAAATTCTAAACACATTGACTGTTTTGGAAATATCCCCACTGCATAAAATTAATTTACCTATATAGCTGTGCTAGTGATACAAATATGAGTGAAGACATCCTTTTTCTTAAGTTGTATCAAATTTCAAGCCTGTAATCCCAGCACTTGGGAGGCTGAGTCAGGAGGACTGCCGTGAGTTCGAGGCCAGCCTGGATTACATAGTGAGTTCAGGGCCAGCCTAAACTACAAAGGGAGACCCTGTCTTCAAAAAAAAAAAAAGTATCAAATTTTAGATAATCATTATCCTCAATTCTGGTGGATATTAAGGCCAACAGTTAAACTCTTAATTTTCAGGCCTCAGTTCTTTTCCATTAAGTAGTTAATATTGGTATTATGTGGCCAATCTATCTCTACAGTGAAAACCTTATAATTCAAATGTTTATCTCCCAATTTATCCCTGATAACTTCAGTTCCAAGATGATCCTCCTCGTTCCCTTCACCTGAGGCTTAAAAAAAAAACTGCCATGAAATTCACTGTGGCTAAAGAAGAAACTATGGCATGATTTCAGCATCTCATCATTCTTTTTTTTTTTTTTTTTTTTTATTTAAACAAAGCTGAGAGAGGCAGGGACATAGGAAGGGTCACAGAGCTCCTATGTGGCAGAGCCAGGCACTGCATAAGTGGACATGCAAAGTCTTCTACATTCCAAAGCTGTTAATTTATGCTAGCCACTACTAATGCAGTCTGTCACTGTTGAGCTAAAAGTCAAACACTCAGGTTAGCTCCTAAATTATCAAAGAAATAATTAAAGCTTATTTCAAAGCTACACTCTACCAATTTTCCAGTTTATACATTTCACAGGCATTTATAAATACCTGCTCCAGCACTAACAGAAATTCTATACATTTCTCTCTTTATACCTAGCCACACAGCTAACAGTTTGCAATGTACTTGCTACAATAGCAACAGCAAATGTAGCTACCATTTTATTGGTTACTATACACCTGGAACCTTAAAACAGGCTATCTTCATACCCATAGAAACCTCATTTTCTCCACATTCTTCAGATAAGTAAATCAAAGACAAAGAGTTTAAATAATTTTTCTACTGCCACGCAGCCAGGGAGAACAGCCAGCTATTTTCAAACTCTTTGTTCACAGAACCTCTTTATAATTCAATCATTGAAGCTGCCAAAAGTCCTGTGGCCTATATGAGTATTATCTTTTCCTATTTACTGTATTGGAAATTAAAACTGAAAAACTTAAAGAATTCTTTATTCATTTTTAAATAATAAAAATGAGTCACATTTGGTACATTAAAAATGTTTTCTCAAAGACAAAAATTGCTGAGAATGATGCTGTGTGACATTTCTATAAATCTCTAATGTCTGGCCAAAGACAGCTAGGTTCTCCTGTTTGCTTTTGCATTCAATCTGTTTCAATATGCTGTGGTGGCTAAAATTTATAAAGAAAATTAATAAAAATATAAATTAATAAAATTTATAAAGAAAAATTACAAAATCAAAGAATATGCTTCAAAACCCAGACTGGCTAGACCACTGGCAACTGGTGAAGTCCTGGTAGAAGGTGACTAGAAACACATGATTTATGACCTCAAAAGATATGAAAAAGACCCAAACCAAAACAAGGAAAAGAGGAAAAATTATTAAACTAAATATACTATGGATGATCCTCACATTGTTTAGGTTTAAAAAGAACGTATTTGGGCTTCGACCTGGTAAAGGGCCCAGGGCTTTGCTGCCCAGGGATGGACTCTGAGTAAAAGTTGCCCTAAAGATTAGTAAATAGGAATGAGGAAAATTCATTTCTTGTGAAAATTAACTTATATGGTTAACAAGGAGATACATGGGCCAGGGGGGGGTCGCTCCAGAGTACAGTGATTCCCTAGCACTCATGAGACCTTGGATTCAATCTCAGGACCACAAACACACACACAAAGGAGGGAGAGACATGTCCATTAAAACAGAAATTGACAAGCAGCTATATTAAAAGCTACAGTGAGTTTTAGAAAGGACTTTATTCACATGTGTGAATTCTCCTTAGGAACCTAAAACATATAACCTGTGGAGTCAGAGTTAGGCAGGACAGATAAAAGCTACATGTGTTAGAATTAAAAATAAACTCACACACTGATTCACAATGGAAATACAAGGAACATCCCAGAGCAGTGATAGCGAACATATGGCATGCATGCTGCAGCTGGCTGTTTGTTATCACTGAAAGCTCTAAAACATTTGCCATCGCTGTCCTAGAGTGTGTTTACACAAACCTAGATGGGACACAGGTCAACTGCTTGATGTGACCTTTTGGGGGAGGGGGGCAGAGATGTAGAGATTGAACCCAGGGCCTCATGCATGCTAAGCATGGTAAACACAGATTTATGAGGCTGCTACTGATGTAACATGGCATGTTGTTTTATAGTAAACTATTTTTTACATGGAAGGAATACACTAAAATAATAATAAAATTATAGCATAACAAAATAAACTGGTGAGCCAGGGATTTAGCTCAGTGGTTTCACTGCCTGCTGCGCAAGCACAAGGACCTGAGTTTGATCTCCGGTACCATAAATAAATAAATAAATAAATAAATAAATAAATAAATAAAACTGGTGACAGTTGTTTCTCATCATCATAAGGTATTATGTACTGTACATCTGGCAGCACAGTAGATTTGTTTACAACAGCACCACCAGAAACACATTAGTAATGCGTTGAGCTTTGATGGTAAGATGGCAATGACATCGCTAGGCAAAATAAATTTTTTGACTCCACCCCCCCCTTTTCATTTTTTTTTGTTCTGGGGATTGGTCCTTCACATTGAGCTATATTCCCACTCCTTTTGTTTTGGATGTATCGAGGCTTGAACTCAAGGCCTTTGCACTGACTTATAGCCCTAGCCCTTTTTATTTTTTATTTTGAGACAGCGTCATGCTAAATTGCCCAGGCTAGTTTCCAACTTTTGAACTTCCTGCTTCAGTATTCTGGTGTGTCAGGGTTATAGGCATGGGTCACCAAACCCAGCTAACATGAGATATTTTTATAAGTGTGTTTTTTCTGATTGCTATCTTTAAAAATTTGAATGTTGGGCTTCCATTATGAAATAAATATTTGATAGTGCCCTCTGTAGTTTCTCATTAGAACACAAGGCCTCTTGGTGCAATTCCATATCTTCAAAAATGAGGAGTAGAGGGCAGTAAACTTTTTTAACAACCAAATAGTATTTTAGGCTTCCAGGTCATACGGTCTCTATCACAGCTACTTTACTCTGCTGGCATAGAGAGGAAGCACATATACGCAGTCTACAAACTTACAGACAGGTCTCTTTTCCAATAACGCTTTATGAAAACATTTCAATTTCATGTAATTTTCATGTGTCATGATACATCATTCTTCACTTAAGTTTTCTTCAACCATTTAACTGTAACAGGCTATGAGTATAGATCAGTTATAGAGAAGTTACCTCACTAAGAAGCTTGCCCAGCTACCATGCATAAGGCCCTGGATTTAATCACCAGCACTACAAAAAAAGAAAGTGAAAGCCAAAGACATTCTTAGCTCATGGGTTGTATAAGCACAGATGGCAGGCCACGTCAAGCCCACTACCCATGATCTACTCATCCTTGTTCTAAAGTGTTAACGATTACTTTTTGCCCAGCTTCTCTCCTGAGAGAATCCTTGCATGATTAAATCCAGTTAGCCACCGAATAATAACTCACATGAAACATGACAAAAATTTAAATAATTTTTCCTTTATTGGCCTAGACTTGTTCTTCCATTTACCAGGATTAGTTGACTACACAGAAAAGAGGCCTGACATAGGTCTTAAGTAGGCCTTCTTAGAAGGTAAGCCCTTGGCTGCTATCTAAGAACTTAGATTTCAGGAGTGTTCCATGCTTAGGAACATTATCATCCCTTGGATTTAAAATCACTGAGGATGCTCTGCTACCTACATGATGATGTTCAGCTCCTTAGCAGAGCACTAAAAGCCTCTATGATCTATCTAAGGTCTACCTTTAAACTTCTTCGAATCTCCAGCATGTACACTACACTGTGATCATACCAAAGCTCCTGTAATTCTCCAAACTAGGTCTTTTATCCTTAAATGCCCATCTACTACCTGCTTCTTCAAACCTGCATTGCTTCTGCCCTTCTTAATCAAAGAACAATTTCTTCCTCTTTTTAAGACTCTGTTCCTAACTTGAAGTGGCCTTTGCTTCTAGATTCTTTCATGTCATGTTACTTCCAGAGCACTTTGTGCATTCAATTTTTATCATACTATATTTCCATTATTTGTTCTATTTGTCCACTTCTTTTTAGTCTGAGGAATTCTTGAGACTAAAGTTGAAATACTGTTTCATCTAGCACACGGTCGGGTGAACTATGAGTAGCATTCAATAAATGCAGTGCTATATCTTCAAAGATAAAATATCATTTGTCTTCCAGTTGATCCAATCAAATGAGGGAAGAGAAAAGATGTACAAGCATGTATTTTCGCTGGGGATTTAGCTCAGTGGTGCTGAGCCTGCCTTGTGAGTGCAAGGTCCTGAGTTCAATCCCTGGTACCAAAAAAAAAAGTATGTATACATTTTTCTCCCCAAATTTGACTTCAGGAAAGCTTATAAATTGAAATGGGAATATAAGATTATCACATAATTATCTTTAAAACAGATATACATTAGAGTAGAAACAAAAATAATTATTTTTAATTTTGTAATAAAACTTCACTGCATTTTATTATTTTACATAGGTAGAAACTGATATTGTGGAAAAACTGGCAGAACTGATTCTGTGTGAGCATGAAGATTTACAGAATGTCACTCTCCAGCTTTTCCTAAATCTGTCCTTTGACTGAGGAATAAGGTAGTACAAGTTGGACTTCTTCCAAAACTTACTGCACTCCTAGGTATGCTTTTAAAAGTTAATGACAATATTCCTTGGAATTTCCAACATCACTGGAAAATTGAGAGCTGTATTATAAAACTTGGTGACAATAAATTCTGTGTTCTTTGATTGAAAACTGAATTTAAAAATAAGCAGAATAAATGAAAAATTATCTGCGCTAGAATTTCTGAGGCATTCTGGAATGAAATGGAATAGACATGTTTAACTCTTTGTCCTCATTAGCCTGTACTGAACCACAATGAAAGTTCTTGAGTACTACCAGGGAGCCCAAAGGAAAGTATCTGCTCTCTTCAGCATTTCTTAAAACAGCAATTATCATTTTAACTTCTTATATTCTGCCATATTTTAAAACTAATACTTAGAAGCACATCGTGCTCGCTTTGGCAGCTCATATACTTACAAGCACACCAATTTGTGGAAACTTTTTGTCATTAAGTAAAAAGGGGCACTATATTTTTGTGTACCATGAGTTAGAAAAATACTGTATTGGAGAATTCACTCATTTTGAATATTTAAATAACTTTGTTTTGGATCTAAGAAGATATCTACAGCAAGGATGTGGTCAGGAGTTAATGCTTCTGGGCTCTCAGCTTAATAATTAGCTTTCTTAGTGGAGCCTCTAACTGTCTCTCCAAAGTCTCTTCACTGGCTTCTGCCAGCCCCCAAAGTTATACCACGGCCATACAGAAGCACTTAGGATTCCCTGCATGAGCCCTCTTTTGCCTGAGCGCCTGGCCCCCTGCTTCACCTCTATCCACAAGGCCACTACCCTTTTTTTAACAAGAAAGCAAATTCCTACTCATTTCGGGGGGGGGGGGGGTACCAGGGATAGAACTCAGGACCTTGCACTTGCAAGGCACGCGGCGGCACCACAGAGCTAAATCCCCGGCCCTCTTACTCATTTTTTAATACTGTGTTCCTCTGTTTCAGTATTGTAGTTTTTTGCAGCTTTTTCCATATATTCAAATATTACACTAGAATGTTATGCATTTTAGAAGATAGTCTAATGAGGAGCACTTTCAAAAACTGCTTCTGGGGAATCAAGGAATACAGACATCTAGGGAAGAAAAAGGAAAACTTTAAGAGTAAAATGTCATCTGCTCTGATTTTTATTATTCCTTTCCTTTTACTAATTTGGGGTTTGGGTTGTTCTTGTATTTGTAGTTACTCATGTAATAGTAAGTTGACTGAGATGTTCCTGGTTTTTGAAAAGGTGTTAATTATGATAAACTTACCTCACAGTCCATACTGCTTTGCCAGATGCCATAAGTTTTGGTTTATGTTTCCATTTTTATTTGTTTCAAGACTTTAAAATTTCCTCCTTGATCCATTAGCTGCTTAATTTCATGTACTTGTATAGTTTTTAAAGTTGCTCTTGATACTGACTTCTAGTTTTACTGCATTGTGGTTGAAAAAAATAATATGATTTCAGTATTTTTTTTCAATTTGTGAAAATTTATTTTGTGACCTACCATAGGGTCTATTCTGGATAGGGTTTCATGTGCTATTGAGAAAAACATGTATTCTCCAGCTGTAGGAGGAACTGTTCTATAGATATCTTTTAGATCCATTTGGTCTGATACACAGGTTAACTCCGCTGATTCTGTGTGATTTTGTCTGAATGATGTGTTCATTGCTGAACACGAGGTGGTAAAGCGCTCTACTATTGTATTGGATCTCTCCCTCCGTGTAGGTCTGTTAATAGGTGCTTTATCCATTCAGGTGTTTTGCTAGTGGGTGCACATTATTGACAGTTGTTATTTCCTCTTGCTCAGTTGACCCTTTTATCATTATATAATGGCCTTCCTTGTATCTTTTTACTGCTTTTGGTTTAAAGTCTATTTTATTTGATATAAATATAGTTACTCCAGCCTTTTTTTAAAAAAAAAATTCTTTCATTGTGTGTCTTTGAGAAAATTTAACTGATTTACATTTAAGGTAATAAATGAAAAATGAGGTCTTAATACAGCTGTCAGGTAACTTGTTTCAGGGGGGTAGTTCACTTCTTTCTCCCTCTCTTAACAGTCATCTTTAGGGTTTAAGTGATTTTTCTCTAATAATGTGCTTTCTCTACTAATGTGTTTTGACTCCTTGATTTTTTTTTTGGTACCGGGGATCAAACTTAGGACCTTGTGCTTTCGTGGCAGGCATGGTGCCACTGAGCTAAATCCTGGTCTTCTTGCTTATTATTTTTGATGTGTCTATTATAAATTTTTGCTTTCTGGCTACCGTAAGACACACAGAATCACCTTTTGATTATAACAAGCTATTTTGAAATGCTAGCAACTCAAAACTGATCAAAAGACAGGAGAACATAGCAAACAAAAACAACCCTCAAAACATTAAAACTGTACCCTACATTCCTCCCCCCCAGTCTGAATTTTGGATGTCACATTTTTACTTTTTTATATTGCCTATCACTGAACATATTAACATACTTATTATATTGTTTTATACTCTGCATACCAAAGATATGAATGGTGTATATACCATGTATATAACACTAGAGTATCCTGAATTTGTATGGTTACTCTTGCATGTTCTGTATCTTCCAATATTTTCTTCTAGCTTACTACTTCTTTCAGTTTGAAACGCTCTTTGTATCATTTCTAGTAAGACAGGACTGGTAGAGACATATTCTTTCAGTTTTTGCTTGCGGGGAATATCTTAATGTCTCCTCATGTGTGGGGGGTGGCCACTAGGCAAGCACTCTACCAATGAGCTGCAACCCCAGCCTTTTCTTTCATTACTAAAAGTAGATTGACTAGGTGCAAGATTCTTTGTTGGCCTGGCCTCTAAGCTTTCTACTGAGAGGTCTGCCGTCAGACAAGTGGGTACACCATTATATATTACTTGTTTGTTTTTTCTCGTTGCCTTGAGAATCTTTATTTATAGTTTTTCACCTTTAAGAGATTGATTATATGTTTCAGGGTATATTTAGTTGAGATTAATTTGACTGGTGAATTTCGACTTTCCTGTGTCTCAATACTTGCATCTTCTCTAGGTTTGGGAAACGTTCTGTTTTTATCTCCAGGAGTAGACCTTCCACCCCTTTGGCACTCTCAACTCCCTCCTGAACACAACAACTATAGTCTCTGCTCTTCTGGTGCTGCCCCAAAGTTCTTGTACACCTTCATTTCTTTTTCTCCTCTATGAATTTTCAAATAGCTGCATTCTGTTATTGATTCTTTCTTCTTCTTGATCTACTTTGTTACTGATACCTTCTATCACATTTTTATCTCACTTAACATACTTTTCAACTCAAGGATTTGCTTTTTAAAACTTTCGATTTCCCTTTGTTTCTTTGTTAAAGAACTAAATTTTTTCTCTGTATTTTCTTAAATTTCCTTGAGTTTTCCAAAAACATTTTAAATTCTACATTTGAGAATTCATATATACTGATTGCTCAGTTTCTGGCTCCTTATTTTGTCCCTTGGAGGAGTTCAAGGATCTCTGAGAGCTGTGATGTCTGTTGGCATCCTTGACATCTGCACACTCAAGGATTAGGTATCCAGTTTGGGTAATCTGCCTTTTGGGTGTGTGTGCCTGTCATTCCAGGAAGGAATTCTAAGCAGACAGCTTTTCCCTGGGTCTGTGGTCACTGGTGCTGTTTCACCCCTAGATGGCATCCTAAGTCCAAGTTTGGCATATGTCCACTGTTGGTGTGTTGTCAGTTTCTGCTCTGGGGGAAGCCCATGCCCAAGTCTGTACCAAATCTGAAGTTAGTATATTGTTCAGGATGGGCTGGGGGAGTGCCTGAAAAGGTTAGTTCATCCCTATAAGTCTCTGCCTATGGCTGAGGCCAGCCGAAATGCTTCATCCATAGTCACTGGTCTGTGTTTAGCTTTGTGGCCTGTGTGGCACTTGGAATGACCAGCCCTGCCCTAAATTTCTAAGCAATAACTTGGTGCCTCTCTCCTTCTTAACCCTAGTAGACAGTGATTCTCTGTGTTGTGCTGTCTAGGTTTGGGGGAGAGATGAGGTGAGCAGTCTTGTGCACAAACACCACAAGGCTGCATTGGCAGTGGATGATGGCTGGAACACAGTTCTGTTCCACTGGAGCCTTGGGTCTCCACTTGGCACCAGAGTGGGTCCAGAAGCTTTGTCCACAGGCACTGCTCTGGGGTTAGGGATCTTGTGATCCACTGGTGAATTTTGCTGGCTTAGCACTAAACTCCAAGGCAAAGTCCTGTGCTCACTTCCCTATCTGCTGTCCGGCAAATAGAGAAAGACTCCAGGCTGTGCGGCACAAGACTGGGGAAGGCATGGTAGGGAGCAGTCCCTTGGTCCCAGGCTACCACTGTTCAGATGCTCCACCCAAGGGCACTGCCCTGGAGCCCAGGACCAGGGGGCTTTGCCCAGTACTGAGATTCACTCAGTCCTGGTCATCCTGGTACTGAGTTCCACGTCTAAAGCCAAGACTTAATTTCCTCTTTCTCCCCAAGCAGGGGAAGTGTGTCTCTAGTGCTGTGATGCTTGTAGTTGGAGGAGTTGTAATGTGGGTACCTCTTTCCTTCCTACCTTCTTCAATGCTGCTTTTCTTATTATTTTGCCATGACGAGGTATTGTGATCTCTTACTTGGGTTCCTTAGCTCTTGTGGAGGTAGTTTTCATACATGAGTAGCTGTTCAAACAGATATTTTTGTAGGGAAACTGTTGCTACACACCCATGCTCTGTCTCTCCAGTCTCTTCTAAGGGAGCTAATCCTGTACACAGGGCTCTGCCCTCATGATATATTCACCTCCCAAAGTCCCACTTCAAATACCTTCTCCTGAGCATTAGGTTTCAACATCTGAAATTAGGGGGAATATAAACATTCATAACTATTCAAGAAGAAGACTGGGAGATAATCATTTAATGTGGGAATAACCACTAGAAGGAAAATGCATTTTGTGATCCTCTGGAAGACTCTGAGATTTCAGTATAATCTTCCAAACAATGATGATTTAACTAGACAGACAAGGTCGTTAACACCCAAGACCTTGGCAGCTGCTGAGTATACTTTCAGACTTTGCACTAAACTGCTGCCCCTCAGCGCCTGTACTCCACTCTCACTAAAGCCAAGAAAGAACTGTCATTGGGCAGTTAGAGGCCAAGGACTCTAAGCACATGGCACTCAATATAAATAAAATTCACCAAAAACGCCACTGCTATCTGGGCCAGGACAGTTTGCTGCTGTGCCTGCATTTTGGGTGACTCTGCATGCCCTACAAAGCACGGCTGATTTCAGTGAGAATCCACAAAGTCTCTTCTTCCCTATTGCCTTCTCCTGCAAGAAATAAAGTGCACAGTAAAAGAAATAGATCAATGCCATAACATGCCTACTGTTAAAAAGAAAACCACAACTGTCTGAAAGTTCATCCAAGGGTTTCCACAGCAACTGATCCATGACCCAGCTTGTAACAATCAAGCACCCCCTTCCAAAATGCCTCGACACCCAGAGCAAAGAGGGAAAGCAAGTGACAGTCCTGGGGAAGGACAAGAAACCCCTACTTTCTTGAACTGAAATGCTCCCATCACTGTCTCTTCATGTATACTGCACCATTAACATTCCTATCCTAATTCTCGAAGAAAAACTGGATAACTCTGAAAATACATCTTGATAGTTTTTTCAGTTGCAAGTGGGCAAAGATGCTAGTCAAGAAAATTTCTATTTTTTTTAGAAAAGAAATATGCTTTCCAAACAAACTATATTCTTAAACAAGCAGAAGAGGTTATTTCAAGTAATCCAATCAAGCCAGCAATTACAGGCCTCCCCAGCAAGGTATACATGTTTTCTCCTGCTGTGTATTTCAGAGACCAACTTAAACACCCAGAATGTTCACTCCCAAGGTGGGGAGAGGATAAGAGGGAAATAACTGCAGCTTCCCCTCCAGCAAGGGGAACCAAACCTAGCACTCCGCCAGGGAGATTCTGAACAAAACACCTTTTCATCAAACCACAAGAATGAACTTTTCCGTAGTTCACAAAGTCCAACAGGATTCCTAAACTGCCCACATCAGGTATATAAAGCTGGCTGGGAATCCTGTACCAAGGAAAGCTACTGGCATGGCCTAACTCAGGCAAAAGGGATTTGTCATGGGAAGGGGAAGCTGTCAGAAGGCACCCTCGGGAGGTCTTAGTTAAGAGGCTTCTGTGAGAATCAAACTCCACCTATTTTGCGTTCCCATATAATCCAGGTAACAAACATCTGGCCTTGGATTTCAATGTAACTTTACAAGGCACAGTCCTCATTCTAAAAACAGAAGCAAACACCAATCTGGAGACTGATCCCAGTGTTCTGTCAGAATATCCAGTTTATAGGCAAAATCTTTCCCAGGGTTCTTAACATAACAATTGCAAAATTTTCTTCCTCATGTGGTATTAACATTATTACTGGGATCTGTTAAGGGAGTAAAGTTATGTATTTCCATGTTAATATTCTACACATGAGGAGACATAACCACTTTTCAACTGAGGAAAACTGGCTAGCCTGTATTTCCCTTCAAATTAACTTGCTTGGCCTTGATTTTAAAAAGCACTTTTAATGTTTAACATCTTTAGCCTTTAGAGAAATGCAAATAAAAACTACACCGACACTCCATTTCATCCCAGTTAGAATGGCTACCACCAGGAATACAAAAAACTAATCTGGTGAGGATGGGGGGAGGGGGTTGCTTCTACAATGCTGATGGTAATATAAATTAATACAGTCACTATGGAAATAAGAATGAAGGTCACTCAAAAGCTAAAATCAGAACTACCATATGACCCAGCTATATACCACTCCTTGGTATATACTCTAAGGAATTTAACAGCACGCTACAGAAATACCTGCATAATCACATTTGTGGCACAATTCCTAATAGCTAAGCTATGGAACTGGCTAGGTGTCTGGTATCGGATGAATGGATTTTTTAAAAAATGTGCTGTATATACACAGTGGAGTATTATTCAGCCATAAAGAAGAATGAAATTGTCATTTGCAGGGAAATGGGTGAAACTGGCTAGCATTGTGTTAAGCATAAGCCAGACTCAAAAAGACAAGTATCACATGGTTTTCCCTAACACATGGAATGTATTTTTAAAACATGACTTTAGAAGGAAGACATTAGATGGAACAGGTGGAGGGAGAGGAGGGTGTAAGGGAGAATGAAGCAGAATGGACATGTTCAAAATATATGCACGCATGAAAATACACCAGAAATATAAAAGTAGAAACACTGATCTGACTCTAGTGCTTCCCATTTCCCCCATTCAACTGGCAGTGGAGATTCCAACTTGGCATTCTAATACACAACCTAGAGGAAGCTGGCAAAAGACTACTTGAGCATGAGAAAAACTACACCGTGTGCAGCCTGCAGCAGAGGGTCTGACTGCTGCCTGTGAGCTTCACGGGGACAGACAGAGCAGGCTTAGGACTGCAGGGGGATGTCACCCCATACCCAGCAAGCACCAGGGACCACCCCCATAGCTGCATGTCCAGGGGCAGCGGCCACCCCTCAGGAATCCCCTTTCTTGCTGCAAGTGTCCCTGCAGCCAATGTCAAATGCTTAGACCTCCCTCACCAACATCAGCCCCCTGGAGCACCCCAGCTCACCCTGAGATAACAAACATTCAGGAAAGCAGCAATCACTTCTTTGGGAGCCGGGGGAACATCTGGGTACCTTGGCCCACTCCCAGTACTGGAGGAGACCATCTAACAGTTCCTCAAAGCCAAGAAGGACTAACATCCACTTCACGGATTACCTGGGCCTCACCTCCCCACTCCTCTCAGTGGCCTGCCCTTTCTCATACTTTGACCAGAGAGGATTAAATGAGGAAGGTCAAACACCAGTCAGCTTGTGTAGTGAGTAGGGAATGGTGAAAATTAAATTACTTGTCAAAAGAAAGCTTGTAAAATAATTACAGCTTTCCCATATCTCAGGCTTTATTTGTTTTTTGTGTTGCATGATTCCTCTGACCCCATTACCATGGACTGTAAAGAGAATGCTATGGTTTGGATGATTTACTTGTTTATGTGTTTGAAGATATGGTCCCCAGGGTGGTACTCCTGAGAGGAGTGCAGCAGTGGGGGGTCACTGGTGGCATGAAGTAGCTCTCTGGGACCCTGAATTCTTGCAAGAAAGTTGTTATAAAAACACAACCCTTGTCTAACACAGTCTCTTTCCTGGCTTGCCATGTGACCCCTCCTCATGCGCCCCACCATCACTAGAGCCTACCCTAGGCTGTTTGGACTTTCAGCCTCCGTGAGCTAAATAAACCTCTTTTTTGGTGAACTTAGCTGCCTCGGGTTTTTTGTTATAATGACACAAAGCTGAAAAGTAAATGCACTATTTATTGAGTGCTCACTGTGTGTAGGACACTATATTAAGGACAAAGGATATGAAAAAGCTTATCAAGATCTAGACCCTCCGGGAGACCCCGGCTTGCAAAGGTCTCTTTCTCTCCTACTGCAACAGTTTTCCTGAATAAAATCTTTTTCTACCATTTACCAGCCAGCTCCAGTTTTCTTTTAGCAACACAAACACAAAGCTTTTGTGAACCCATTACTTCCCAGTTACTTTCTAGGGGAGACACTAATTTTTAAATTGTTACTGTATAGAACCCCTGGGAGAATAATGAAGGATACATCAGTATTAATTCCCTTTAAGGGACCACATTAAAGATGAAAAATGAGGAGGATAAAACAGAACCATTACTTTATTAAAGAATTACACTTCTACCTCTCTTCACTTTTTTTTTTTTTTTTTCCTCTCTGCAGGGCTAGGAATCAAAGCCAGAGAGGTTTTGTGCATGCTTGGCAAATGTTCTGCCACTGAGCTACATGTCAAACCCTATGTATAAATTATTAATCCCTGTTTTAGAGATAGAGAAAGGGGAGCTGGAGGGAGAAACAGATATGAAGTTTCAAAAAGTGAAGCTTCATAAAGTGATTTACAGTAAATACTACAGTTGAATTTTTTCTAAGGCACAGAATCAGTGTCTTAGAGGTTCAAGGCATCCCAGGATAAAATCTATTCAGCCCCTACCATTTTATAGACACCACTATGGTCACAAATATCCTTCAAAAACAAGGGTAAAGTGATGGGAATATAGCTCAGTGGTAGAACACTTGCCTAACATGAACAAAGGCCCTGGTTTCAATATCCAACACAAAATAAAAACAGAAATAAAACAAAACAACAAATAAAACAAGGCTAAGTCAGAAATGTGAAAGTTGTCCTAGAAACAAAGCAAACAATCCTGGACTATGCAGTATAATCCCAAAATACAGTTAATGTGTAAAAAAATTTTAATTTATTATAGTAAGAGACATAGTGCCATTAATCTCCCTCCAAATACTCTGCCTTACTTTGGACACACTAATGCCATCATAATATGAAGCACTTCTAGAAATTCTCCTTCACGAGTGTAGTCACGCTATCCTGGCAGCTTCAATGTCCTGAACTGATTCAAAACGTTTCTGCTGTAGGGAAAGGGGATCTGTAGGCAGAAAAAGAATAACTATGAGCCTCTTTAGGCTTTCTGACAAATCCTGACTAGAAAGAGTTAAAACTTTGCTGGAGGGAGCAATTGAAGAGGATAAGTGGGGAGAGCTGATAAGCTGAGCTCTAGGGAAGCCAGGGGCCTTCACTAAATTAGCCACCTCTCTTCACTTCCAATAAAATGGAAAGGAGACAGGGGGTGGCCGCATAAAAGCTCTTATTTAATATATAAAAATACACACACCTCTGCATCTATATACATCCATACTCATATATGTATGTATTCTCTCTCTAGTCTCACTGTATCACTGCACTACACAGGCATCCCTTAATCAGTAACCCCAAGTGACCCTGTATCTAAGGCTCCTCCAAACCTCTCCCTACAAATCCCAGTGATAAAGCCCTGACACGGACAAGCACGACAAGCACGCAGGGAGAAATCAAAGCCCACCTAGGAATGTGCAGCTGGGTGATGACACCCAGGTTAGGGTCTCGGGCCCTGGGACCTGCCCTAAGACAGCCAAACGGGGAAACAAGCTCCAGGGTAAGGGTCCCTATCATAACCTGACAAAAGCCCACAGACACCCATATCTGGACCTCCTGCCCTCACTTCACACAGGGCAGCTTTCTGTCTTTTTTTGTATTTTTCTTCCTTTTTACATATAAAGTGTCTTCCCTTTTAAACTTCGTTCCTTTAATCTGTCATTGGTGCTGAGTTTATGAGCTCAGCCGGCTGCAGAGCAAGGGTGTCACACCCAGACCCAACACTGTTCGTGGTCACTGATATGGGGACGAGTCAGAAGTGGCGCAGTGCCAGAGCTGGTAAGTAAGGTGGACCAGACACACCACAATGTTCTCACAAACCTGAGCTTTTCCACTGGCTGACACTAAGCAGCAGGACTCACTGTATTGTTTATCACACCTCATAAAGATACTTACAAAAGACTTCCAGAACTGCTTCAGCAAGTGGCAAGAATGATGGGATAAGTACATTCAAACCAAAGGTACATGTTTTTGGATTTAGAGCAGAGTCATGTGACAAAAAAATAGTCAATGAGGCAGTCGTGGCAGAAGTAAGCCCAGGACTAGCTGAGCCACAAAGCACTGCAGCTATAACCAGGAGGGGCCTGGGGGCCTTTGTCTCAGAGACCACCAGTCTAGGGTCCATGCCCCGGTCCATCTTTCCCTTGTAAATGCTAAGTGGCTCTGCCACAGCCTCTGTTACCTAGTGACCAAACGAGTAGGATGTCCATGGGGAAAAATGTGGAAGCTAAAAATGATGGCCAGGTGACAGCACCAAGATGGAGAGAATCTGATACATGCACCAGAGAAAAGCAGGTATTCTGAGGCAGCAGCAAGAGAGAAAGCCAGATATGGGAATCAATACAGGAGAAAATAATTGGACCAAAGCCAGTATCATGGGGGTTTAGAAAGAGAAGCCAGACTGCCCCAAGACTGCAGCGTCACTTACACTCTAGGTTGAGGATACACACCATCCTGGGAGAGGATGGAGGCGGTCAGCACACATCAGTGGAGGCCTAGCTGATGGAACAGGTTCCCAATCACTTTAACCTCCCCACCAGGAATACAGCAAAGGAGATATGTATTTCCAAACCAGGGAATCAGAGAAACTGAAAGCTTGAGAGTAGTACATGACAGAACACTGCAGACCCTTGATAATTTGGAAACTCTGCGACCTGAATATGAGTCCTGGAAAAACTGGCCTGGCCACTGCACAAGCTAGCAACACCTGGGAGCAGCAGGACACTGGGGAAATAAAAGGTCAGATCCAATAGAAATATTCCTTTGCACATTCCTTCACCACGTCCCATGCTGTGCCTATGGGACCTCCTGCATACCAGCTGCCTGCACTTACTGGAAGGCACCCACAAAGGAACCCACAAGACCCTCTGTCAGAGACTGCTGCAAGCAGAGAGGCCTGGGGCTTCACCAAGTTCACAGGTTACAGAATGCAGCTTTGAGGAAGGAGAGTGACCAAAACAGATTGTGCAGCAGAAAGACAGAGTGGTGCCTGGGTCGGAGGGTGTTCAGGGCCATGCTACATGGAAGGATGGTAGGGAAACAGAGGTGGCCGTGGGATTTGTCCTCCAAGAAATGGAGCAGGGAGCTAGAGGGCTCTGGCAGAAGTCAACAGAGAAGCAGGTGTGGGGTGAATTACACTGCACCCTCCACTCCCCAAAGTAACTGAAGCAGTCAGATCTTGGGCCAGAGAAAAGGCCCACTGTCAGCCATGCTGACAGCACTGCTGGCAGCTGGGAGGAGAATTCAGAATCATCCAGATCCACAAACCTCCCTGCTCATAGGCAGACAATTAACCAAACCAGAAGGGGGACCCGGTCAGAGACCTGCAACTGACTCAGAATGCAATGTAAATGGGACTGTGGGGGTGCCCTTGTTTTGTGCTTTTCCAATGCATGAGGTTTATTTCAGCTATTTCTTTTTTCTATTTTTCCCCTTATTTTTGTCTTTTTCTTCCCTTTTGTTCTCTTTTGCTTTTTTCTTCTCTCTTCTCTTTCCTATCCCCTTATTTTCCCTCCCTCCCGTCCTTTCCTCTTTTCAAATAGCCTATAAATAGGAGGCACACACACAAAGGAGAGTAAGAACCAGTGCTTTAATTTAAACAGTACCTTTCATGGGCATGGCAGAGTAATCCTCACCAAAACTGTGAACAGAGGATCCAAACATAAACTAAAAGTTAACAGGCTCTGACAATCTCTCACTTCCTTGGCTGTCTAATCACATTTCCTTCCCTCTGCATTCCTCCTCTAGTTCCCACAAATGTTTTCTCAAACCCCTCAACACTAACTAGGCTTTTTTATTCAAACTATAAGAATAACTTCAACAGTCTGATCTCCTGTTTTTCACCTCATGGTGTTTCTTTTCTCCCTCTCTTCTTAGCGACGAACCCCCTCCGTTCCAATCTGTTGGTACCAGTAGACTACAGTCTGTGAGGGGCACTGATAAAAGGGTGAAATTGTTAAAACAAATTCCAATGTACATGACTGATGCATGGCTGGATGTGTTGATGCTGTTATAACTGGTAGGGAATCTCTCCTTGCAAAACTGTGACTGGGTTAGATTCTATTAAACTGAGCAGGACAAAGAGGTAGATAAAGAATAAACTGCAATAAAGCCAATCTCTTCACTGGAAAGCAGACACTAACTAAAGACACCTCCATGCTAACAGCAAAGTCTTTCCATTCCCACTGATCCTTAGCCCTCAGCACAAAAATGAATGAACAAACAAATGAACAAAAGAGAGAATGAGAGAAAGACAGAAAAGGGAAGGCAAGCCCAACTCGCCCAAAGCAGACTCAAGGGGCACTGATGACAAGGAAATCAAAACCTAATGGCTAAACTACACGAAACAAAAACTCACAAGAAAAGCTCATCCGTTCAATTGAAAAACTGTCTCTCTTTTTGCAAATTAGAAAGATATGATTATTCCATTTTAGTAGCAGAGCAGTTTCTGCAAATGAAAAACACTGAGAAACAAGATACTAAAGATGAAGATGCAACTTGAAGCTCAGAAAATGTACAAGACTCACTCAAGGTCACACAGCCTAAGGCTGAATAAACATTATTTCAGTCTCCAGATTTCTGCTAGGTTTTTTTCCACTACAGAGCTGACTGCTCAAATAAACAGTTCTCTTTGTTGTAATGACCTCAAGGCAAGACAACTCCACAGCCTCATCTGTAATCAAATCCAGATTCTGCATTTGCTTACTTTCTAGTTTATGCACGAGTACCTAAGTCATACCTCTAGTCATTTACCCTATTTCTCAGTCTTTCTCTGTAGTAGCCAACTCCTGAAATCAGCATCTACACTCCAGAATTTTTTAAAGGCCATGGGAGAAAGGTATGCATGTGACTGATTTTTGTATCTTGTTTCTGAGAATGGGCAAAATTAGAGGACCCTCAAGTACAGATTTGGTTAAATGAAATCCTCTGGCTATTCAGACATGCCTTTTTCCGGTTTAGTTTCCAAACTGCAGGCCTAAGAAACTCCTCCAGGAAGAGTACACAGGAGCAAAGCCCCGCGACAAGCCTGCCCACTCCCAAATGATGGGCTCAAGAGAAGCGGGAAAATGCTCCAGCAGCTGTGACTCCTACAGTGGAGACTACCTCAGGAAAGCCAGCCTCTTTCCATCTCTGCATTCCAGATACATGACGGCTCCGAGTTTTAAAGTGTTTGTTTTATTCTCTAAAAATCCATGAATCCACCTATGTGTCTGTTATCTCACAGGGAATGACCTTTACCTAGCAATATTGATTTGTTGCAACTTATTTTGTAACAAGCACTTTATCATATTATTTTATTTTATCCCCAAATAATTCTATGTGACAGATTTCTTTCCTGCAAATCCTCTATTGCCAGATGCAGGAAAACTGTAATGATAAATACGCAAATATGTATGGATTATTATGTAAATGGAGTCACCCTAGAGTTGTGCAGTGCATGTTCTACACAGGAAAACATCTGGTTGGTCTAAAAGGATCCTAAATCCCCTAAGGCCTAAGAAAGTAACTGCGACTGCAAGAGCTGAAGTAGACAGTGCTATCATCCCCATCTCCAGAGAAAGAAGTCAGCAACATGCCCAGGCTCCTGAGGCTGGCCCCTGGTGAAGCAGAGACAGACTGGAGGCCCCCAGGCTATCCTGCACCCCAGGATCACTCTGTCTTTCAGTGGTGACTTCAAGCATAAGGCTAGCCAGTAGCACTAAGAAGTATCCAGACAGAAATTTTGCTGTCCTTGCTTTTCACCTTCCCCACCAATATATCCTTCTCATTAGTACCTAATGCAGCACCTTAAAACTCCAACTTGGGCCAGGGATTTAGCTCAGTGGCTCCTGAGTTCAATCCCCAATACCAAAACAACAACAACAACAACAACAACAACAACACACACACACACAAAATAAACAAAAACAAAAATTCCAGGGCCAAGAATTTAGCTCAGTGGTTCCACCGCCTGCCTTGCAAGTGCAAGGTCCCAAGTTCGATCCCCAGTGCCAAAAAAAAAAGCCAGCAACTTAATCACACCAGTGCCCTACTAAAATAACTTGCTGCTTAGAGAACAGAGCTCAAACTCCCAGTCCTTGCACATGGCTTCAGCCAAACTCTCCCTTCTCTTCTCACATCTACATGAACTTTTATAGCAGCCAGAGCTAACTGCTCTCTGAAACACTTGCTTCCAATTCATAGACAGTAACTGACCCCTACTTCATGCTCCTTAGTCACCATCTGGTGAGCAGGAGACCATGCTGGTCACTGGGCTGTCTCCACAGACCCAGAGGTCAGCCTTGTTCCTGACACTCATAGTGGCCGGAATGCTCATCCTTCCTCTCCTCATCAAAATGCCACTTAGAGCCAAGTGTGTATCCCAGCTAATGGGGAGGACAGGCAGAAGGATCACAAGTTCCAGGCCAGCCTGGGCAACTTAGCCAGACCCTGTCTCAAAATAACAAAAGAGTAAAGGGCCAGGGGATGTAGATGAGTGGTAGAATGCCCTGGGTTTCATTCCCAACACACACACAAAACCACCTAGGCTCCAAGGCTCAGCTCAAGCCCTGCTCCTCCAGTCAGGCGCATCCAGGGTTTTCCACTTCTGCCACGGGTCTGCAGCCTGCAGTACTCAGGGCACTACACACACTACATGCAGTGCCAGGCACTCAACAGTGCTCAATAAACTACCCACTGCCCCCAGCATCTTGTATGATGGAGGATTCTGGTTACTTTCTGAAGCTGTTCTGGAAGTTCTCTCCTGTGAGTGTCTTTAGTTACAATGCCAAGCTGCCTCAATGTCCTGCACTGATTCAAAATGTTTACCTTTTGTGGTCATTTTGACTTCGGGGGAGAGCCAGAAGTTGCACAGCGTCGTATCTGGTGAATAAGGTGGATGAAGACACACCATAATATTTTTCTGAGCCTGCCTAGAAATTCTGTTGGGTGGGAATCAACAGCATTCACTGTATTTCTTTTCTAACCACACCCCATGAAAGAGGACTTCTAGAACTGCTTCAGAAAGTAGCAAGAACCATGGGATAAATGGGTTCAAAGCAAGGGGGAGTATTCTGAGGAGGACTTACAGCAATGTGTCTTTTATTGTAATACGCTGTTTAAAATGTCGTATTTTTCAATCACCCTTTGTAACTCTATTTCTCACATAAACTCTATTCTCTGATAAGCAAGTGTATTCCCATCCTTACACAATCCTGCATTTAATACATGTCCTCTACCTGCTGCAAGAAAAACCTTCTTGCCATCAACCCTAAAGTTTAGGTGTTCAGTCTCCTTGCCAGGAGCCAGCCATACACTTCCCCAGATTAGCTTTTTAGTACAGGGCTATTTCCATCAATATTTGGGGGGGGGGGCGTTAACCAGGATCAAACTCAGGTGCTGAGCTGAATCTGTGGCCCTCTATCGACATTTTAAAATGACTTTTTAAAAAATTCAGGCCACTTTCCTTCAAGGAGCCTCTGAACTTGAGACCTCTCTCAAAACTATGACAGCAATCTTTTTTAAAAAATTTATTTTAACTGATTACATAGGAATTGTACATGTTTATGGGATAATATGTTTCAATAGATGTGTACACTGTGTAATGCTTAATGTAATGTTAAACATCTATCTCCTGAAACATGGTTTCTTTATGGTAAAAATAAGAGCATACTAACAAAAGTGTGAACAAAAAAAGGCCTCTTGTCCCAAATTTAAAATAATCACTGTTCCAGTGCCAAAGTGGAAGCACAGACCAGAGTTAGCCAACCCCAGCAGGTCAGTGTGGCCTCAGGAAGACACATCACTGTGCTCAAGGGGCCTCCAGACCAGAGAAGCGGCAGCCCTGGAGCTCCTGTTCCGTGGGTAAGAAGACAACTTGAAGGCCCAGGACTTGCAGTCCCATTTGTGACTCTCTACTGAGCACCATGACCAACAGGCAGCATGGTGCCAGCCACAAGTATTGAGAACGGTGCTCAAATTCCCAAAAAACCTGCCAAAGAGGTCTTAATCCCACGCAACCGGAGGAAGCCTAGTATCAAATACACTGCACTTAGGGCTACTTATTTTTGCCCTGAGCACTACAAGAACAGACCTCCATTCTGCAAATGCCAGTTTAAAGGGCAAAATGGAAACAGCCTGGAGAAGTTGGCAGCCAGGGGCACATTGGCAGTATGCATTAAACAAAAACCCTCAACTTACACCTACCCTTTGACTTGGCAATTCCAATCCATGAACTTCTTAAGCAACAAAGATGTAGCCCCAAAATGCACACACACAATCAGTCTTCTCAAAGTTTTATCCAATATAAAACCTCTTGGAAAAGGAGATTAGATAAACAATGAGACACCATAAAATAAAATACCACACAATCATTGGTAATGATGAGAAAGGGCTGAGAATATAGCTTAGTGGTAGACTGCACACCTAGCATACACAAGGCCCTGGGTTCAATCCTCAGTCTGTTAACCACCGACCCCCAACAACAACAACAAATGAGACAGAAATATATCTACTGCTATGGAAGGATCTGTTAAGAAAAACTTAAATTTGCTGGATGTGGGGATAGACAGCTCTAATCCTAGCACTCGGAAGGCTGAAGCGGGATGATCAAGAGTTCCAGGCCAGTTTGTGCTCCATAGGGAGACCTTGTTTCAAAAACAACAACAACAACAAAAAACTAGGTTTCAGCTGGGTGCAGTGGCACACACCTACAGACTCAGCTATTTGGGAGGTTGAGACAGGAGATCACTTGAGGCCAGGAGGTCAAGATCAGCCTGGGCAGCATAGTACGACTCCCACCTCAAATATAAAATAAATAGTTTTAAAATTTAGTCCCCCAAAAACATATCTTATGATATGTACCCCAAAAGCAAGAAGTCAACATAAGTCATTTGCATAACAACTCATTTAAAACCTTTTTAAGTGGAAGTGGTGGCACACACCTGTAATCCCAGCCTCTGGAGAGGCTGAGAAAGGAAGAATGCAAGTTCGAGGTCATCCTGAGCAACTCCAAGAGATCTTGTCTCTAAATAAACTAAAAGGGCCGGGGATGTAGTTCAGTGGTAGAGGATCGCTAGGTTCAATCCTTAGTACCTGAAGTGGGGGACTTTAAATTGAAAGTTTAGAGTATTAGGGACCTCTGTTGCCCTATAAATGTCTGTGCCCAGCCAGCCCCTTTTCTCACTTACTGGCATTCCAGGGACATCACCTGAGGAGCTGGCAAGAGCACCCCTTGACCTGTGCTGTCTCCAACAGAAGCCACTAGCCACATGGTTATCTATATTCTTTAAATAAAATGCCAAACTAAGCCCTCCAGTCACGCTAGCTGTATTTCAACTCTCAACAGACACTCTGCACAGTACAGACATGGGCACTTCTACCTTCCCACAAAGCTCCAGCAGAGTGCTGCCCTAGAGCTAGAGGGATAGGGGTAACATGGGATTTAACTAACGAAGAAGGGAAGGGTAGCTCATGTTTCCTGGCTGGTCTCCATCCCAAGATATAACACACGCCCAGGAAAGCAACTGCCAACAAACCTGAGACTCTTTCATCTCTCCGTTAATACAGATAACACTAGTCACGTACAATGAACACAACAAAGTATGCGTGACAGTGACGTCCTCTGTGGCTGAAGTACGGAAGTGTTAGATTTAATCTAATAATGAAGCCACTGCCACAAAGACCTGAACTGCTCCTTGCAGATAAATTGAGCCAACTCATTTTTTTTTAAATGTCATTTCTTCAGTTTAGCTACAAATCAGTTATTAAAAAGTTTAATCATTCAACTTAAACATGATCATATACAGTTCATATATTGCCTTCAAAATAAAGTAATTCCTATTCTTTACAGGCAAAAAGGATCACCATCATCTCATCCTGAAAACAAATGTGTAACAAGCAAAAATGAGGTGCTCTAATATTTGTAGAAAGCCACTCACTGCAATTGAGCAGTGCATGGAGGTATAAACATTGATACTTACAGACTTGTGCATATAGTGGCCCATACAGAAGAGAAAGAACAAACCACGTTACTAAGCAAACTATCAGTAGCGTCTTCATCCTTGTAAGATATAACATCAACTCTCAGTTCTTCAGGTAAAGGATAATGAACAAGGTCTCAACCATCTAAATGTAAGAGGATCTCTGGCAACACACAAATCACTTCTCTCCATGTGGTACTACACTAATAAATTTTGTAGCTGGTGAAGTAGCCTAATCATTTTAACTTCTTTTAAAAAATAATTTTCAGATTACAGAAGAATCAGAAAAATAGTTTAGAGAGTTCCTATATAGCTTCCCTTAGCTTCCTCTGCGGTTTACAGACTGACCAGCCATAGCACACTTTCCAAAACCAAGAAATTAACATTCTCACCAGACTAGCAGCTGAAGATTTTAGACTTCTAACCACTTTCATTTTACCTAATATTATACTTAACTGGCCATTTCTAAGCATATAAAGATAAGTAAAGTTAAAAGAAAAGTAATTTAAAGCCCAAGGAAGCTGACAACAACAAAAATCTCAATTTGTGATAGGTAATCAAGTGAGTAGCTCATAATCTTGACAATAACATAAAAGAAGGGAGATTTCCGGCTGATTATTTGTTCTTCTGGAGTACTTCTGACATTCAACATTTTTTCATGTGGTAGTAGGAAGCACAGAAATGTCTTATTTTGAATTTGGAAAACAAAGCATAAAAGAAATGAATCTAGGTTTTGTTTGACTGTAAGATGAGAAAGCTTCCGTAAAAAAGGCAATCAATTTTTAAAACATGAAAAGCAAATCTTCATATCATAAGGACAAGTTAAACATAAACATACACATAAACTGGCTGGGGATGTAGCTCAGTGGCAATGCACCTGCCTTGAAAGCACAAGGTCCTGAGTTCGACTGCCGGTTCTGGGTGGGTGGGGGGACACCATACACATGAACATATGCATGTGTATATATATATATACATACACACATATACACACACACACACACACACACACACACTTCTACCTGAGCTGAGTATCACATTTATGTTGCTCTTACTTTAACTTCAAATGTCCTACAGTGAAGATAACCAAAGTCCTCCAGGAAAGATAACCTATCTTATTTACACCCCATAAACCTCACCAGCTCAATAAACACTACCAGGTACATTTGAGATAGGACTGATTAACAGGTTTAAAGCCCAGTGACACAAATCTCTCACTTGCATTTGAAATTTTCCATCTTCCAAAGTCCTAATGTCCAAGGTTTAACAATGATGCAAAATATGTTTGCTTATATTTACTGATAATTAAACATAACCTATCTGTTTGCTTCAAAATCATATGCATGGTGGTCTTGGACTTAAACCACCACTAGAACTCACAACAGAGAATTTCCACATTTTGACAAAGGCCCAATTCTCACTGAGAACCATTTCCCAAACTGGGATTTAGGCCACCTTTGCTTTGGTAAAGACTTCAATCTGTAAAAGAAGATGGCTTTTAAAACTACAATAATTATAAGAAAGAGTAACTAGGCTAAACTATAAAAAAACTAAAATTTTTGAGAAAAAAATAGAATAGCTGGAAAACATAAAAGTATGAAAACAATTCAAATAAAGTATGAAAATATTCACAGAAGTGAAATGCCTAATAAGCACACTATTGTAAGTAATCTTATTAAAACTGAATTCAGATCATTTAAGAAAGATGTCATCTCAAAATTTTACACTGTTTCTTTTTTTTTTTTTTTGGTACTGGGGATCAAACTCGGGTTGTTGCGCTTGCGAGGCAGGCGCCGGAACCACTGAGCTAAATCCCCGGCCAATTTTACACTGTTTTATGAACTCAAAGAGCATCCCATGTCCCCTGCCACAGGCTGTTTTTATATTAAACATGTAACATTATTTTAAACTAATTTTAAAATGTGCCAGCTGCTCAGAGAGCAATATATAGTGACGGGACAAATGACATAAAAATTCAGCTAACTTTGTTACTGGTGTTGACCTAGAGTAGACCAATGCTGGCTTGGAAAAAGCTTTGAAAGAAATAACCAAAAAGAAACAAGTTCATCTGAGTACCTGAGTTCCCCTTCTGCTTCCTCTTTTCTCGTTTGGCTAGATGATGAATTAGGGATGAAAGGGCTAAAAGACTGGAATCACATGAGAAGCAAAAGATCCCCAAACAGAGCTACTGTAACAACACATTTTCATCAATTAAATTGACTACAAATCTGGATACTTCCCTCACCTTTTTGACATCAATTTGGGGATCAGAACATTCAGATCTTTTTGCATTACTGGAGTTAGAAGAGAAAAATTCTGTTCTTAACAGGAATATATTAAAATGATGTTTGGAAACACTAATTTTCCCTTAACATTGAGAGAGACTGTATAAACCAAACTAGTCCGAACGCAAAATTTTTAATGTCTCCCTCCTCAAAGCCAGTCCTTCCTCCTCAATTCTCTAATTTCCATCCACTAAAAAGAGCATTCACCCAGGCGCTCATCAAAAGCTCAGAGTCAACTGTGAATCTCCCTTTCCCTGTAGTATTAGGCACACAATTCTGTTGCTGTACTGGGTTCTTTCAACAATGACTTCATACCTACAGTGTGAGGCAACTCAGAGGCCTTTGAACAGCTTCGGCTTACAGACTTGGTCCATTCAGAGGGTCTGAGTCTGGGGAGGAGACAGCAGCATGGTGGCTTCGGTAACTACCATTCCCATCCACGATTCCATACTCAGACTTTCTCCTTAAACCAGTGGGACTGATCTCAGTGGCTCTAACCTTTTTCCACTCCCATCTTGTTCCCCTATATCCAGTGTCCTGGGGCCACTTTACTCAGGTGGGCCTACACCCAAAACCTGGCACTCCCTCTTGGGCCACTCAGCACCCTACACCAACCACATAGACACACAAGGGTGCAAAAGGTCCACAACTGTCTGGACTAGCCTATCTTCTTGAGTAAACCATGGCCCAAATAAATCCTGCTCTTTTCACTCCAGGCCTCTCTTACTGCCATACTTCTGCCAGAAACTTTCTGTATGTTTCTGTATTTTTTTCCAAGAAACAGTCCCAGATCACCCAGGCTCAAAGTAATCTTTTCCACCATTGACACCTTATGGCATATTCTCTTTCTGGTTTGATTTTATAAAGCAGCTGCTTTTGTGCAACTAACACAGTACTTACTGTACTCTGCCTTAAATGATAATGTGCATAGTGTTTCTTATCCTCACAATTAGAACTTAATGACCTAGAAAGCAAAGCCTATGTCTCATACATCTTCGTAATACTTATAATGTCATGGTCCTCAGTAGATGGCCAATAAATTTTTTAGAGAAATAATAAAGACTCCAGTGAGGAGAATAATTCCCAAATGTATATCACAAGTTATTTACATATGCCTGAAAAAATATTTAGTATTTTTTAAATTCTTACCTAATTAAAAGTTATAATCTTTTATCTCAAAAAATTGACTTTTTGAAATGTATCCTAAGGAAGCACCCTCAAAGGCATGCAAAGAAAATGTTATCATGTTATTACTTATGACTTAAGAAAAAAGAAAACACTTAAAGGACCAAAATATCAAAATCCAAGGACTCAATTCTCGTTCGATTATATTACTGTGATTAAACAATTTATGGTATTGATATCTCTTGAAAGATACCAATAGTAACAATAATCATGTTTTAGAAAAGATTGGGCATTACTTTTGTAACAGAAAATTATAAAATCATATTTGTAGCATAGTCCTAATTATTTTCTCATATTTTTATATGTGAGAAAAAATGAATCAATAAATGAATAAATACGTGGATTTTGGTAAATTCCCACCACATAAGCTTGCTTTCTGGCTTAGACATTTTTTTACCATTTAAATTTTTAAGCTACACATTTATATGCCTAAATGTAATCATATAAGATATCCCATTAAGGGCTTGAGTATGTTCTTATTAGTACGGAAGTACTGTGCTCTACTCGGCAGCACATGTATTAATACTAAAGCACTAGTTTAAGACATTCAAGGTAAGCATGTGTCTGGATGGTAGGGAGTGTCAGATAACTCTTTACAATTAGTCTGCTAAAGTCCCAAGTGATTACTCTGCTTCTGTAATCAAAGAGATAAATGATAAATATTGCCTCTAAATGTAATTTTTATTCCTACCATCTATTTTGCCCTTATCAGGTACATACATTATAGTATTCTAGCTTTTTGAACAATGTTATTCACATTATATTTAGCATTAAATGATACCACATATTTATCAAAAATTAAAACTTCAAAATACAGCAGTCTTTCCAGCAATTCCACCTCTGGATATATACCCAAAAGAATCAAAAGCAGGGACCCAAACAGATGTTTATAAACGTTCATTCACAACATCATTCATAACAGCCAAAAGCAGTCTTGGAAAGGAAGGAAGTTAGCTGGGCAGGGTGGTACATGCCTATATCCCAGCTACTTGGGAGGCTGAGCCAGAAAGGTCGCAAACTGGAGGTCAACTTGGGCAATTTAGCAAGACCTTGTTTGTCTAAACAGCTGGGGATGTAGCTCATTGCTCCCTGGATTCAATTCCCAATCCCAAGGAAAAAGAATCAGGATGGGGGGAGGAAATTCTGATACATGGTTCAGCATGGATGAACCTTAAAAACATTATGTTGAATGAAGTAAGCCAGTCACAAAACGGCAAATATTGTAGGATTCGCAGTAGTCAAATTCAGAAACAAAAAGCACAATAGTGGTTACCAGGGCTTGAAGGTGGCCAGGGCATAATACAGTATGTAAGTTTGGGAAAATGAAAACGTTCTAAAGACAGATGGTGGGTGCAGCTGCACAATGTAAATGTCCTTAATACAACTAACCATATCCTTAAAACTGGCTAAAAAGGCAAACTTTCTGAAATGTATAATTTATCACAATATTTGTTTTTAAAACAAAAAACAGCCATCTACAAACACTGAGGTGAAGTCTGCAGATGCTTAGGGGCTCTGAATGTTACATAAGGCATCCTGACCTAGGTCTCTCCATCTATTACTGTACATCTACGTGATGGGTAGGATAGACACAAGAAAGGCCTCAAAGAAAACTGAATTGAACAACACCTAATTACTGAACAGTGGCCAGCTGAGGGGCTGGGGAGGCAGGCAGTCAGAGGTGCCAGGAGATACCAGTCATACTGCAAAGCCACAGTACCCTGCAACCTTTACTTTCCTAAACAAGTTCCCTAGGCTGAGTGAACACAGCTTTCTGTCTTGGAGAAGGGCACCATAAGGTCCTCCCAGCACACAAGAGTCAAGAAGGTGCTGGGAGGTCACATTCCACTCACCTTCCTATCAGGCGACAGATTCTTATTGCTTTCTGGGTTCTGGAGAAGGATGGGGCTTTCTGGGAGTTCTTTCCATGGTCCCAAACAAAGCTCCAAAACATAATCCCCCATGCTGCAATCTAGCTGGCTCAGCAGCAGCAGAGAATCCCAAGACACATGCAGTCTTCAGTCTCGTTTGTTTCAATGCCAACCCCGTTCCTGGTGTGCCAGCCAGGGATTACTGGGAGCTGGGTCTTTGTGGCAGTCTTCTTGGTCTCTGTCTGCAAGGAAAACGGCTCTTTGTATCTTACAAGTCAAACCATTTAAGCCTTAGGCCTTGACTTGGCTTTTGTGCAAGATGGACAAGTAGTTGCAAACTGCACCAAGTCCTGAAGGTTGACGACTGCTACCAACTGAACAGTAATCTCTACATGTGACTAGGAAAGGCTGTTGCCTGACAAAAATCCATGAGTCCATACTGACAAAAATAAACAGTGAGAAGGAAGAGCTCTTCCTTGCTTTAAAATGCCCACTAAAAAAAACCAGAATGAGCTAAAATATCTTCAATGGAAAGTAAAATTTCTGAGTGAAAGTTTGGTAAAAAACAGGACATTTACATAAATTCAATCCCCTATAAGCAACTTATTAATTACAGTGAGAAAAACAGCAATATTACTCTGGAAAAAAAAACTAGCAGATAGTACACCTTAACCAAATGATCCAAGTTATCCCCTGTGCCCCCTGACTCGATGCATCACCTTTGTGGTGCTCCTGACAAATGCATAATATGAACCCAATCAAACACTGGACAAATGCAAACTGAGGAATATTTTACAAAATGACTGGCTTGTCTCTATAAAAATGCCAAGGTGAAGAAACACAACGAAATATTTGCTAGATGTTAAATGGATACAGTGCCTCTATCCATTCAATTTTTTAAGGAGAATCTACTGTGGGCCAAGGACTGCTCTGGGGGATGGGAATCTCCTGATAGGGAAGACACAGTTCCCATCCTTACAGAGTTCATTCTGGGGTGGGGGGGACCCAAGAAATAAGCAGAAAATAATAATAATGTCAAAGACTGATAAACACTGTATAATAAAGGTAAAGTAATACCAGTGCTGGGGCTAAGGCAGCAGCCTCCACTACTAGACAGGGTGCGGGATGCCCTCCCTGGGCAATATTTTTATGGAAAGACACAAGAAAGTGATATAGACAGGAGGCCCAGGAGCCGGCCACAAAACAATCTTTATTAAGAGCATGGAAGGCAAAAGAAAAAAACAGACCCTGAAAAAGAGTCAGGCTTGGTAAGTGAGAAACATCAAGGAGCCCTTGGGCTGGAGTCCCACATGAGAACGGAGGCCTCCGTGGCAGGAAGGGGACAAACACAAAAGTCGGTGAGGCAAGGGGAGGAGTCTGCATTTCAGTCTAACCACAGCTGGAACCAAGTGGGGCTAGAAGAATGAACAGATCAGAGAACGGATCACAGGAAGCAGTACAAAGAGCCAAGGAAGCTTGCTGCATCCTCCTAGAGATCCCTGAGACTACAACATAGTCATTTTTCCCTAACAGTAAACAGCATTACTGCCAAACCAAAATCCATAACAGTGGAGATGTAGTGAATAATACACGACTAGTTTAAGCAGTAGGAGTGGATCTTTCCAAAGAAGAAGGTTTTTCCAGTAAACCTTGCTGAAATACGCAGACCGCATCATGGTCAGCTGCTCTTTTCCAACCTCCACATTTGCCTTTCCCAATGCTACCTGCCGTACTTCCCCCAGTGACACACATCACTAGCACCCCCTGTGGTGGGGCCTGCGGTGGTCTGCACAGCCTCTGCCACTTGGCCATACCACAGACCACTCTGCCAGTCCCAACTTTTAAAACTGGACTCTGACCAACAAAGCAACATGTAAGATGTACAGCCATGGCTTGGGTACGATAAAACTCAGTGGCAGACCACCTGGTTAGTATGCGCAATGCCCTGGCTTCTATCCCCAGCACAAAACTTAAAATTAAAAAAAAAAGATGTATAGGCATAGTATTCACCACATGCTAATCTGCTTTCGTCATGGCTACTAGTGGACTGCTGAAATCAAACTCCAGGAACAAAACCAAAAAACAATCTGTGTACTCTCTTTAGCTTTCGCAGAATTAATCTGACTTACGTACACAGCAAAAAAAAACATTGCCAGGGATGTAGCTCAAGGGCATTGTGCTTGCCTGGCAAGTACAAGGTCCTGAGTTCAATCCCCCGTACAAAAAAAAAAAAAATTATGTGTGTGTGTGTGTGTGTGTGTGTGTGTGTGTGTACACATATATATTACTTCCAGGAAAGCCTCTCAGTTTCTATCTTCATAATACAAAATTTCTTGCAGCTAAGTCCAAGTATGCATCACTTAAAAATGGAACAGAAGCAAACAAGTATCCAAAAATGCCAATGAAGATCCTTTCTAGATCTTTATAATTTATTGAAATCAATTAAAGCCAGAGGAAAACTATAAAGATATGACATGGGCAGTTCTAGAACAGAAATGCTTTCTGCATTTCAAGTTACATAAGCTGGGAAAAAAAAAATACCCAAAGGAAAAAAACCTAAGATGGGAAAGCTGACAGATCTTCATAAGAACATTTTTTAAAATGAACTTTTTAAAAATGAACTTGAGAGAAAAATACTAATTATGGTAATCAATAAGTTTTCCAGTTTTAAACCTAACAAAAATCTCAAACATTTTTTTGAATTTCTTACTATAGGTAGTCTTTCCTTTCTAGTAAGTTTCTTTTTAAAAAAAAAAAAAAAAAGTGTTAAGTTGTCCTCTGCTTTAGTTTTACCCAAATTAATTCATTTTAGCTCTACTATGCTTTGGAATTCCTTAAGAAAAATCAATTATAGATTTTTAAAGTATGTATTTGAGAAAAAAATGCTCTTTGAAATGTGCACCTGCCAACCATTCACCAAATCCCTCCATCCCCCTTCCTACTTTGTCGGTTCCCCTCCGCTAACAGGAACAAGGCTCCACACCCGACCACAGCCTTGACCCTAGCACAGCTGAATGGACACCTCTCACAGAGGAGTCACTCTCCCAGCTGTACTGAGTCAGCTCAATCCTCTCCACTGGGACAGCGAGGAGCCACGGGGCTGGAGTCCCACATGAGAAAGGAGGCCTACATGGCAGGAAGGGGACAAACGCAAAAGATGGTGAACCCTGGGTATACTATGGACACCAGTCAATCTTTCGTGGGCCAAGAACCAAGGATGCTGGGGTGGCCATTTTCCACTATGTACAGACCAAAAATAAAACTATTTTACAGAGAATTACAAATTAAAAAAAAAAGTTTGAGACACAGAGAAAGATAACACCAACAACTAAGGCTGGTAAGAGAATTTAAAACCAAGATATTTAAGGGGCTCACTACATCAGTTCCTACAGGCTGCCCACCTCCAATTCTTCATGAGAGTTAGGCTTCTGTCTCGGTCTCCATGGGCAAGAATATGTCATACACAAGGACACTTTTGTCCCCACTACCCACCCATGGGCTCATCAGTTTTAATGGACTACTATAACACATAAACAACAGAATCTGAATTAACACTTTTGTCAAGGCCTCCAATACAACCCCTGGTATTCACTCTAAGATATAATACCATCCCCTTGAGTGTGGGCTAGACTTTAGTGACTTGACTCTAACAAACAGCAGTGATAGAAATGTTATTTCTGAGCTTTGATTATAAAAAGATGACATGCATATGTACGAACTATCCACAATGGATGTACTCATTAGGAACCACAAACATATACTACTACTAATAAAGATTTTTTTAAAAAGATACCAGGTTCTATCTTGGGTGCCTCTCCTGCTGTCCCCCAGATCACACGGTCTGGGAAAACTGTGCTGCCACGTACGGAAGCCAAGGTGACAAGTGATGGGTGTCCGCAGTCAGCAGCCAAGTACCTCGACCTGGAAGCAAGGAGTCTCCCCCAAGTGCAGGCCTGAGAAGACCATACTTCCACTGCAATCTTACAAGACACCCTGAGCCAGGGGCTCCCAGACAAACTATGCCCAGAGATCTGAGCCTCAGAAACTGACAGACAGTGTTGTTACTTTAAGATACTAAATCTCAGGATAATTTGTTACACTGCTTGGCAACTAATGCAATTCTCTAAAACATAATTCTTACTCAGATTAATGTCACACACAACAAAAAAAATCATGATCAACCTATTTTTTCTTGGGGATATTTAACCATGCTGTGAAAACTGGTTGAAAAAGAGGTGCAGTGTGTGGCAGTTAAGGACTGTGACCCCAATGTCAAGAGGCTTGTTCTCAGACTAGAATTGCTAGGAACTACTGGTATGATGGCAAGGAGCAACTCCTCTTAGCAGCCCTCTTCTCTTCCCTCTAAAGTAAGGATCATCATCTATAGTCCTTGATGATATGAACATTTTTCGATGCCATGAAAGCTATTTTCTCATGCTTTTAAAAAAGGCAGCATATTTCTTTTGCAGATATGAAGACCTCCATTCTGTATTTCATGTTACAAATTTCATTTTCCAGAATCCAAAATATAGATATGCAGAACATACACAAATTTACTTTTCCAATGCACGTCTCTCATTATGAAATATCTTCCAGCAAACAGGCACTCAATGAGCCTAGTTCATTAAATAATATGCTTAGAGACTGAGCCACTAACAAGCAACCTGATTTCAAAGCAAACCTATGCTCTAATGCACTAGGGTCTTTCAGAAGCAAATTTCTCCCTGTCTGTGGCATCCTCTCCCGCTGCTTTCCACCCAACTGCTCTGCCCTCAGTCATCACCGTCTCACAAATTTCCCTGACCACATTCCCTCTCCAGTCATAGCACAGGTCATCACTCTGTTCACCCTTCACTTTCACACAGAGTACTGTCATCCCTCACTTGCCTATCTGTTCTCCCCTAACTCAGCAGCCAAGGACAGTACAGTGCCAATCACCGGGCTGTCCCCTCTTTCTGTCAAGTGTTTTTAACCCAGGAATATAATGGCCTGGCCACCCGGCTCCCTCTGTGTTCTGCAACAAGTGTGCTGAAAACCACCTCTTTAATGACTAGTCATTCTTTACAACGACAACTTTCCTAACAATTGCTATGTGTGCCATGGGGGGAATACCAGGAGTTCACTGTGCACTCTCAAACGCCAGGCTTTTGGAAAACATCTTAAACTTCAAGGATCATTTCCACTTGTTTATTTTATAAATATGCTTACTTCTAAGGGGCTGACATTTATGGTTCAGATATTCTCAAACACAATGTTTAACTGTCAGGAATTTTATACATGCTATACTACCACATCTTTTCTGGAGCTCCTTTCACCTAGGCAAGCTACAAATCAAGACTTCAATTTCTAAGCCTCAATTTCAAAAAGGCCATACACTGCCATTTCCTCAATCCAGCAGCAATGTGCTCAAAGTAAAGAAACTGACTCCTGAAATTGTTTAAATGGACCTAGCCCTAACTAATTTGTCCTTAGAGTGCAATGATGCAACACTGAACAGGGCTTTCCCCATGCCCTCTTCCAAAGTTTTCTTTGAAAAGAATGTCCTTGAATACAGACTTCTGAATCAAACATCCATTAAATTCACTGCCAGACTCTGGAGGCCAGATCACCAGGCTGCAGCTTTAAGGCTTGACACAGTTTGTGAGAATACAAAACTCCACCGAGCACTCAAACCAAGCCAAAGCTACTCAGAAAATATAGTGGAATCAAGAGTTTTACAGAATCTCCAGTCATTTCATTTCTACATTTCTCATCAGAACAGACTCTCAAAAGGAAAATCCTTTTGAGAAAAGAGGAAAATAAGGTGAGTACTAATAAAATATGAAAAGTAGCTAGAAAACTGATTTTAAACTGAAATGAAAAAACTGCAGTCTTCACAAAGAACAATTTACCATGTTTTCTGTATGACAGACTACATAAAAAAGATTTGTAAGCGTAAAGGTGAGAGAGAAAAATAAGTGAATTATGAATCTGAGTGAAGAAAATGCCAGCGATCTGAGAGGCTAAAGATCCCAAATTCGAGCCCAGCCTGACCAACTTAGCAACCTGGCAAGACCCTGTCTCAAAATTTAAAAAAAGAAGATTTTTTTTTTTTAAAGACTAGGGATGTAGCACAACATGAAGGCCCTGGGTTCAACCCCCAGTACCCACCCCCAATAAAAACGAAGGAAAGAATGTATACAAACTTCCCAGTGCACACAGAATGTTGTCTCACCATCTACTGTCAGAACAGTGAACAGTGTCTTTTCTGTCAATACCTAGGAGCATCTTCTGAGAACATGATACCAATCCTACTGAGTCGAAATGAACAACGCAACCCTTTGCAAAAGTGGGGGAGAGGGGTGCATGGTTCCCATCACAGTCAAAACTTAGCAGCATCCCTGAGCTGCACAGCCTACAATCTCTAAGTCTTCCTGGAAGCCTTGAGTGTGTTAAAGGGACAAATGCAAAGAAAGCAGAATTCCATGTTTCTCTTTCACTTTGAATTCTAGAGCCTACAGCCCACTGATTCCCAAAGGCAGTATCGGAATTGCCCACTCAGGGAAAATTTCATTTGGATACCAGAAAGAATTACTCGACCCAAAATGAATTACTACACCCAAAATGTCAACAGAGCTAAGACTGATAAGCTCTGCTATAGCTTCATCTTACTCCTGGTTTATTGAAAGTAACCCTGAATTTCCCATAAAGAAGCTAGATTCAGCAAATATATGTTCACATGTAAATATGACTAATCAACACAAAATCATTTACAAAAATTAGTTCCTGGAATACATTACTAAAAAGAGCCTAGTCAAATTACAGTGTACTTCTCCAGGGAACATCAATATTATAATTTAGTATCACATTCTCAACCATGTTTGAAGTAAAGCCAGACATAGATGGCTGAGGAAAAGCACATAATTGATACCTTGACTCTCAACTCCCCATGCCCATGGTGAAGACACAGAAGTACCCTGAAGACACAGGGTAGTTACGTTAAGTCATCCTGTGCCCATGAACGTCTAGTAGCTACCTTCCAAGCTCACTCAGCTACATGTATTCGCTGATTTTCATTTTGCCCAACTACTCCTTCCTTCAATCCCCTCTGTTCTCTCCCTTAATGCCTGTCATGATGCTGTCTTACAAAATATCCTGGACATGAGTAAGTTTCATTCTCAAAAAATTTAACTTATACTCCAACAAATGTTCCTCTCAGAATATCAGTTTGGGAAGAAAAGAACACGTCATGAGATCTAGCCTCCTGGCTTCATCTCAAAGTTCCACAGGGCTCTTCCCAGACCATCCCCACCGCTGAAAATCACTGTCATGCTTGCAGCACAAGTCACTCTTGGCCAATAACCACCAACAAGAATAAAAGTGCCCACACACAAACACACACTGCTGGCTGCCTGTTTCCAACCTACAGGGACTAGTTTTCCCAGTATGTGCCCGTGGGTCCTCCTAACTCATCCCATCCTAGTACTGCCACGCAGCTCCTTCTCCTCCTTTGTCCATATCTGCCACTCCTATCCCCCTGAGCCTGACCACAGCTTCATCACCTGTGCTACCAAGTCGTATCCTTGCTTCAGAAAAGAACTCCATGAAAGGCTAAGTGTTTGCACACTGGGTGTTTAAGACACGTGACGTATCACACATAACAGTATTCCACAGAGGCAATTTGTGAAGCAAGACCATGTACCCATCCCTTAGATTTATCCCTATGTGGCTAAAACCTGTCATCCCTTTTTTTTTTTTTTTTTTTTTTGGGTACTGGGGATCAAACTCCTCCGGACCTTGCACTTGTGAGGCAGGCAGCAGAGACACTGAGCTAAATCCCCAGCCGGGTCATCCTTTCTATAAACAGTTACCTCTCAATATCCAAGGGGATTTGGTTCCAGAGCTCCCCTTGGATAACAAAATAGGAGGATGCTCGAGTCCTTTGTATAAAATGGCATATTTGCATACAACCTATGCATACCCTCCTACATGCTTTAATGCAACCCTAGACTACTGATGTGATGTCAACAGTTGTTATACTGTATTATTTAAGGAGTGCGAGTCTGTGTGTGTTCAGTGTAGATGCAATTTTTTCCCAATTATTTTTCACCTGCAATTGGTTGAATCCCCAGATGCCAAACCCAAACCTACAATATGAGAGCCAAATGGACCAGGTTTGCCAGGCTTCGTCCAAACTTCTTACCACAAAACAGAAGAAATGGAAAGTCAGACATGAGACTCACCTCAGTAAAAATTAAGTCAAATATATGCTAAAGTGAATAAGCAACTGCTATCTCCTGAAAAGTATCAAACTTCAATGCTGTATAAGCTACCAACACTTGCCATGCAAAATAGCAATGCACGCTACACATTTAAAGTCATCATTCACCCAGGACTAAGCAGAAAAACGCTGTGGAAAAGTAAGACTATCCATACAAACTGACAAAAGTAATCCTCGCTGAATTTATGAGTCTGAAGTTTCTCAAATGGAGTCAAGACAGACAGTATCATGACTTCTTTCTCCTCCTAGACTTTGGCAGGGTGCACCAGCTGGGAGCCTTAAAGCCTGGACTTCTAAACAATTACACAAAGTCTATATTTAGATCTAAAAAACTACTTTAAGAACTAGAAATATGCTTAAGGATAATTATGATTATACTTACTAAAATAGCAATCAATTAAAATTTTGAAAGTCAACTACAATCCTGAAATCCTGTAATCATTAACATAATTCTAAATTCGGAGTGAAATATTTTCTTGAGGCAAAGATCTCTTATCCTACTCACCCTTGCATTAATTCTAGATTAGTGTTAAGTTTATAAAGAAATTTACCAAAAATAAACAAAATATCTCTAATGACATCTCTTTTCCCTTTCTGTCCACCAACAACAGAAGCATCTATCCAAAGTAATCCAAAGTAGTGACTACATTCACAGTTTTGCAACTTATGTCTGTAATACATATGAACTCTCATGCAGAGTATTTCCTATTGTCCTTCAGAGCCAGAAGGTCTATAATGAGGTATTTAAAATAACAGTGACTGGCATCTCACCACCCAACCAAGACTGCTGCAAGCCTCACAAAGCAAACTGGCACAGACATAATGGTAGATGCTAACAATTATCTTTAGTGTACCCCAGCTGTATTTCTCTCGGTACCAGGAGCCGCTGTCATGTCTCCAGATGCTGCTACATCTCACTGAGCATGGCACTCACATCTATCATATCCAATGAAAACCGTACTGTCCTACTATACATCTCTAATGGAGAATAAAGATCACAAAATAATGACCCAGGAATCAAAATGACATATCCTAGATAATGTAACCAAGTTGAAATTCATTCATGTTCCCTCTCTCTCTCCCCACCCTTCTCCCTGTCTTCTCTCCCCACACCCCTCCCCTCTCACTCTCCTCTCCCCCACCAAAGCTGAAGGAAAAAAGACTATAATGTTTTCCACTTCTGTATTTAAAAAGCAACCTTCCTAGCAAAACAGCAGAAGTGCTAAGAATACAATGGATTGCAGTTGATCGGCCCCTGATACCTGAGTCATGAGATTTTGCACGCAAATTCTGGCTAAATGCAGGGACTTGCCAATTTGTGTGTTGTCATACTGACAATATTCAATCTTAGTGGTAGTACACTCCTTTCCTCCAAATTAGCAAACAGCAAAAGAAACCCACAAAAGAAACAAAGGAAAAGAACCACAGCAACAACTACAAGCAGCTTAAGTAGCTGCTTAAGATAAAGGTGGGTTAGGTATCTTCTGAGACCTCTGCAATTGTGGATTTAGCCAGAGACTCTTCCCAAAAATAAATGGGCACAGACAACCCCTAAAAAGCTGCTCAAGCCTGCTTGAGCTTAGTTTTTCAAGTCCACTAACTCCCCATTAGTGAAAGCAGTACTTTAATATAAGCATATTTATGCACACTTCACAACCCCACTTTTTGAAGAAGTTTTGCATGCACACATGCATGTGAGTGTGTATGTGCGTGTGCATGGATTTTAAAGCCCTAGCTTCAGCTTCCTTGTAGGGGTGCCTGCTAAGAGTGCTAGGAATACAGTCCTGTAACAGAGCAGACTGCCTAGGTGGGCCACATCATCCCCAGGAACCAGGGAAAGCCTTTTTAATCATCCCACTGATCAATGGATCTTATCACAGTGACTCTGGAAAGATGCAACCCAGAAGAACAGTGAGTGCTAGAAAGAGAGGTATTTCTATTCCAAATTCTACGCCAGCACGATTCCCATTCAAAGGTCCCACAGCTCTATATAACCTTACAGCTCTAACAAGTTATGCTTCAGTGCTGCTTTCAATACTACACTGACGTCTGTGTCAGGATGAGCCCCTTGGGCTTCTAGCTTCTCCAGCTATGGGTAGCTCAATTACAATTGGTTGTAGACCCTGGAATACATCTAATATAAGAAACTCAACATGTGCCACATTCATGATGGCACATTTTAGTGTTTTTGGTTTATTAAGCATTTTGGCTTCATTTTGATCTTTACATACTACCTCAGGATGTAGCAGATAAGGCAACAGTGTTTTCAAGCACTTTTTCTTTTTAAGCAGAAAAGTAAGGCTGAGCAGGATGGAGGCCCCACAGTAACAATGGAGCCACAGCTGGAACATGGGTCTTCTAATTAGGCTCCTCTTCTTTGCCCTCCAGCACACTTCATGGAGCTAGGGGCATGCCCTAAAAACCCTGAAAAGAGCTCTCTCTCTGAATTTACCCCCATGGGCCTCTCCTTAATTCTTTAGGAAAGACATTATAAAATAATGTTAGGTCTCAGAGCACACAAGAAACAGTCTCCACAGCAACCAACTCCCCAACAGTTCAAGATGATGAGAAATGGTGGGAAAGTGCATTCTTGCCCTCCTCCCTACAAGCCAAAAATAACACTAAAAGTATTTGGGGGCTTATATCAACTGTTAGTGTTACTTTCTTTCCTAAATGTTGAATCACAGAAGGATTTGGACCCTGAAGTATGATGAGCATATCATCCAATAGCTCTCTCTTGTGAAAGACACAGAACACTATTTCCTTAAAGGAAGTTCAACACGACAGACCTAGAATCAAACCTCTGATCCCATGTAATTAAAAGAGAACTTCGCAGTCACTCAAATGTTCTGTTTCTCATTTTTTCCTTTTGGTTCAGCCCCTTCCTGGATAGAAATGAATTTAATCTTTATGCCAGTTTCACCTACCTTGAAATGTAAAAACACTCAGCTCCTTAAGATTACAAAATCAATTTTGTAGAAAAGGGTGAGGAAATTTACCATTCTACAAAATTATTTAAACTTCACTCCTCTCAAAAAGCAGGCAGAGGGCTATGGTGCACACACCCTGCGTTTCATTCCCAGCCTTGGGGGCAAAGGGGAAGGTACATTTAAAAGTTAGGCAGTAAAGTAAAATTCCTAATCACAAAATATTCCTAGCCAAAAGTACACAGGCTGGGACCATGAATCTCTTAAAGTGGGCACAAGCAGGCACCAGGAGGTTTGGATTCTACACACAGACCACTCCCTACTTAGCATCACACGGCATCTGAGGCATGAAGCTCCAGTAAGTAATGGCAGACTGAATACTGAACTACCACTACCCAGTTATGTAACCTTGAACAAATTTCTTCACCTGTAGAATGAGAAGAATAGTGTGAAGATTAACAAAGACAACATTCAAGAAATTAACATTATTCTTGGTCCAGAATTAACACATAGTAAATTCTATTGTCATTGTCCACCATGACCTGGGCAAGAGACTGTTCCTCTGAGACTCAGGTTTTTTAATCCATAAAAAGAGAGTGTAGGAGCAAATGACTCCCTGATTCTAAGTTAAAGAGGAAAATAAGACAAGTAGGTGGGGACAGGTCATGGAGTTATTACCAGTGCTGTGATGAACAGTTCTCTGGGCAAATCTTTAAAACACACCTCCCTACACTGCCAATATGCAGTCAGTCCAAGCGTGGTCCAACTGTCTTCATAAATTTCACCACGGCTTCACCCACCAGTAGTGTTATGGTGGGACTGAGACTCAAAGAAAAGAGCATGGAAGAGATGAGGTTAAATAGGCTGTAGATACAAAAAGCAAACAAACAACAACAAAAACAGAGAGCAATGTTCAAGCAAACACTAGAAGAATTACTCAGATTTTAAATTGTTCCTTTATCTCCCCAGCCTTATAACAAGTGTACTTTTTCCAGCTATCTGTCCAATTCTTAGGATGAATCTCTTAGGCTTTAGCTTCTCTAACCAGAAAAAAAAAAAAAGAACTATCTTTTGTTGTATATCCTACAACAAACTTCACATTAAGTACAATAAAATCAACAAGAGTGCATATGCTCATAATTGCCTATGTTCATTGAGAGCTTTCTGGTTACCCATTTGAGCCTCATTTTAATCCTAAAGGATGTAAGGCCACAGGCTAAAGTCATTCATTGGAAGAGACAAGGAAAACGACTCAAGAATATTACATTACTAAACCGATTTCCATTAGCCATGGCTTCCTTCAGCTTGAGTTTTGTGTTTTTATTTTCCTTTATCACACTTTAAAACCTTTCTCAAGTTTTATTTTTAGGACTTTATCCTATCTTCCACCTCTCAAATTAAAATGCAAACAAAACCAAGAAGTTTCATAATCACTCTTTCATCACAAACCCTGTTCATTCTTGCCCTCACTCTTGTTTCCCTCTTGCCTAAAAAGTACATGTGATGATATTCTGATCTGGGTGTCCTTAAATGGCTGGCTTCACTCATTCACTCAATAGATACTTATGGGGCACCTTCAAGAAACCAGGGTCTTAACAGTGAACAGAACAAAACATATCCTACTGGAACATCCATCCTAGTAGGTGAGAGGAGTCACTGTTGTGTATGGGTATACTCACACAATATATTACAAAGTGATGCAGAATGAAGAAACAGTACTGCAGAGGATGCTTATTAGGACTGCTGGAAGGGTGGCAGAGGGATGTTAAATGATTGGGACGGCCTCACTGAAAAATGAGACTTGAATTTGGGCCGAAGGTGGTGAGGGAGTTATGCCGAAGGTGGTGAGGGAGTTATGCAGAAGGATACATGGCCAGGCATGGTGGCACAGGCCTGTAACTCCAGCTATTCAGGAACCAGGAAGATCACAAGTTCAAGGCCAGCCTGGGCAACTTAGTGACACCCTGTCTCACAATTAAAAAAAAAGAAAATACACAGAGAACACTCCAGCCAGAGGGTGTCCGGCATGCTCAAAGAACCATGTAAGAGGAAGTCAATGGGGCAGGAATGATGAGCACAGGAGACTGAGGAGGGCAGGCATATCCCACAGGGCCTCAGAATCATTGGTAAAGAGACAGCTTTTACTTTTAGGATACGAAGAGTCACTGCAGCTTCTGCTTGGAACAAAGATATGTTCAATTTTAAATTAGATCTCAGCCTGAAGGCTGCTGGTGAGAACAGACTGTAGGGGTAAGGACGGAAGTGGGGAGTCCAGGGAGGCAGGCAGAACCGACAGCTGCCTAGAGCAGAAAAGCAGCAAGACAGACTTTTGAGAAGTGGTTGGCTTCTGGATGTATTTTGAAGGGAAGAGAACTATCTTTTCTAGCACACTGGATCTAGGTTAGGGAGAAACTGAGTTGCCAAGGATGGCAAGCAAACTCAATCACGTGAAGCAAAACCCCAAAATGACACAGTGGTATAGATGATCCAATACTCCTGGTTTATTTGGTCTTGTCACATTTTTAAATCTGCTTAGTCCATTATTCTATTTCTCCTCCCATCTAATCACGAAAGTCTAGGCTGAACAACTGTAGCAGACATAAAATTTCTTCTTTAAGAAACTATGGAAATAGGGCCGGGGATTTAGCTCAGTGGTTTTGCCACCTGCTGCACAAGCGCAAGGACCCAAGTTCGATGCCCAGTACCAAAAAAAAAAGAAACTATGGAAATGACTGCAATGATCAGAGATACCCTGTTCCAGAAAGTAAGCCAATGTGTCATGGCTACTCAAGCAACACTGGCCATTTACTGGGTGTGAGACTTTAAAAACTAGTCATTTCTCCTCTCTATGTCTCATTCTTTGCCTTAAAAAAAGAAGGTAGATATTATTACCAATAGGATTATTGTGAGTTCTAAATAATGAACAGAAACCACACTATTTAAAGCAGCATCCAGCACAGAGTGAAACATATTTTAGAGTTGTAATTATTACTGTCACTGTTGTTAAGTGGTCTTCTTGTTTCTCAATCTCTGAATGATTTCATGAGAAATAAAACCTGGAGAGCAAATGAGTCAAGTATAAATTTTCAAAACATAAATAATCTAAGGGATGCTCAAGCCCTGTATTTAAAATGACCTAGTATCTGCATATAACCTAGATATATCCTTGCATATACTTTATATCATCTCTAGATTACTTATAATACCAAATGCAAAGTAAATGATATGTAAATAGCTGTTCAGGGAATAATCACAAGGAAAAAACTTACACATGTTCAGTACAGATGCAAGTATTTTTCCTGGAATATTTTTATCTACAGTTACATAAATTCACAGCTATGGTCCCCGAGGATAATGAGAGCCAACTACAACTAGGAAATTCAAATATATGAAGATAGATAGTTCTCATGATTTTGATCTAAAATGCCCCCCAAAATTCTCACTTGTGTGAAAGTTGACTAAATCGAGTGGTGTTCAGGAGCAGCAAGTACTGTTAGGAGGTGAGGCCTGGATGGGAGGTGTGTCACAGGGGCATGACTTATAAGGGTGCATTCTCCTCCAGATCCCCCTTTATCTCTCTGCTTCCTGGCTGTCATGGGTTGAGTACCTTTTCCTCTACCATGTCCCTCTACCATCCTACTGCTGCCTTGGAGCCTCAAGACCATGGACTAAACCCAAACATAGACTGAAATCATAAGCCAAATAAACCTTTCCTCCTTTCAGTTGCAAGTGTCAGGTATTGGGTTCCATGACAGGAAAGTGACTAAGACAAGTATATATAAATACTTATATAGTGTGTGTATACAACACACACACACACACACACACACACACACACACAATTTGAGCCTGTTTTCTTCTCCCAGCCTCTGATATGAGATGAATTTCTACCAGAATCTCTCTCATAGGAAATAGCACTTCCAAGCAGTTTTTTAAAAACATTTCTGATCTGCAGTTGTATGAACTCATGAATGCGGAACCCAAGGATACAGAGGGCCAGATAACTCAGAAATTCAGACAGACACAGGGGTATCATATATACATGTATTTTCAACTTAAATCTATTCTCTTCTCTCAGCCTCTGATAACACATAAATTTCTACCAAAATATCACTAAACAGCAGATAACACTTCCATCCAGTGATTCTCAAGCCCAGCTGCATCTTAGAATTTCTTGGAGAGCTTTAAATAAATATATTAATACTAATGCCCTGACCTTTATTTCTGATCTACTTGAAACCAATGCTGAGAACTGCTGGTCAAATGAATCCTATAAGTATTATTTACTGAGTTTGGGAGTCAGGTAATTGTTTAAACTGTAACTCGGAACTTCTGGATTTAAACTAGCATCATCCTACGAACTGGGTTCTGGGGTGAGATAATGCAACAGGCTAGATGAGAAAACCTCTTAACTTGCTCTACACCAGTGGGCTGTATCACTGAAAGCTCTAAAAGGTTCGCCATCACTGCTCTATATATTCTCAAAGGATGATCCTAACTAAACCTGCAAAACAGAAGTTAATGGTCTTCCAAATGTTCTCTCAAAAAATGCTTGATGACTGATGGTGGATTTCTTTGGGGGGGGGGGGCGGGGACCGGGGATCGAACTCGGGACCTTGTACTTGTGAAGCGGGCAGCAGAACCACTGAGCTAAATCCCCGGCCCAATAGTAGATTTCTTTTAAATGAAAGTGCACACCATTCTATTCCATTGTCCCTGGCAAAATCCTAAGCCCTAGTGCCAAGCACCTGATTACAATTACTTCCGCTGTTTCCTTACTGATTCATAATAATAACATGCAGCTTTGTCCTTAGAAATGTGAATCTTTTTTTTATTTTTTTTAAAAATCTATCATGTAAAATATCAAGCCTCCACAAAATATTAGTTCACAACATAAAGAAAAAAATGTTTACAATTTTTTTTTTGCCTGCTAGCATTTCAGGAAACTGAAAAACAGCTTTCTACAATAAGCTCGTTTCTTCCTTTAAAATATAATACTTATTAAAACTTTATTAAATACTAGACATTTCAGGTGCTTGGGGCTATAGCAGGTCTGGTCTTAATACTCTTCTAGATGTTTAATGATACATAAATGTAAAAATAAGTATAGCTGTAGTTCACACATCTAAAGAGTAGGCTAAGATAATGAACATCTAAAATAACATTAGAAAAATTACATGGAACCATAATTTACTAAGTACCTATTATAAACTGTAAGGTGTATTAGTTTGTCTCTATGGCACTTATTTAATAAACTTGCTGTCCTAAACAGATGAAGTTACCATTTAGAAGAAATTAATGAAAGTCAAACAATGAAAGCTTTCCTTTAGCAATTTAAATAGTTTTCCGTACTACAGGGAAAGCTCCATCCTTAAGTCAACAGGAATAAACTAAGACAAGACAGTATCAATTCATTCACACAAGCAAATTTTTCCCATCAGTTTAACTGGAGTAACCCCGAAAGGATTTGGGGTTAAAAAAGAAAAATCAAGACATAAAAGTACATTTCCAATTTATTTTTAAGTTGAATATTATATACACTGTATCTTAAAGCATGTTTCATAAACTACAGCTTTGTAGATAGTCTTAGGCCACTGAGCCTCCTGGTGAAACCATACTAATAAAGATACTGCAAAACCAGTAAGAGAAAACATTACTAGGTGCAGTAATGAGTCCTTTAGCTTTTTTTAAACACAAACTTCAAACCAAAAGTTATTCTGATGAATCTTAAATTCATAGAACTGTAATTCAACTCCATGCAGAAAGGACCTGACCCCAAAACTGGAAACATAACTAAAAGCATTATCGGGGTAAGGTATGCGTCACCAACCCTGCTACCATCCCCTAAAATAAATATAAACACAGATATACACGTATGTGTGCATGTGTGTATATGCGTGTGCAGATGCACGCACGCATGCCAATGATATCCTTGGGGCTGGCTTCGTTTTTAATGGCTGTGCGGGTGGAGGACAGCGTGGCGGGGTGCCCCTGCGAGGGTCAGGAACTGACCCGGGCCCGCTCCTTCCTCACTCCAAAGAGAAGACGGGGCCTCAGCCCCGATCCGACCAGGCTCGGCTCCAGGCTACGCGGCCCCGCCCGACCCCGGCCCCCACGCCCCCCGCCGCCGCTCGGCCGGCCTCCGCCGCTCACCGTCGATGTTCTCCCGGTCGCTGATGTGCTGCAGGTTGCAGCCCGTGTCCTCGCGGCTCAGGTCCGCGTCGGGCCGGTAGGACTCCAGGCGCGAGTGCGCGTTCCTGCGGAGCTTGGGGCTGGCCGACACGCAGCACGAGGTCGTGGTCCCCATCTTCGGCGGCCCGGGGCGCGGGCGGGCGCTGAGGGAGGCCCGGCCGCCGGGTCAGCAGCGACGGCGGCGGCGCGGCCTCGCCATGGGCGGCGGCCCCGGCTCCCCTCGGCCTCCGGCGCCCGCCCGGGCCCGCCGTGTCCCGCCCGGAGCGACTGCGGCCGCCGCGCCGAGCTCACCCCGCCGCGGCCATGGCAGGCGGCGCGCCCAGGCCGCCTTCCCGGGTTATCGGTCGGCTCTGGCGAGCGGTTCCCACTCAGGCCCGCGACGCCCCGGGGAGCAGAGAGGGCGGGCTGGCGCGGCCCTGGGCCTCGACGCGCCAGGCGGGCGGGACGCTCTGCGAAGCCCAGCGGCGAGGAGGATGCGCGCGCCCCCGCGGCCGGCGCCGCCCCGCCCCCGGCCCCGCCTCCAGCCCCAGCCCTGGTCCTTCTGCTCCGGAAGTCCCGCCCCTGCCCTGTGCCCCGGAAGCAGATCCCACTTGCGAGCGTAGCACGTTTTTTCCAACCTTTGGTCCTTCTTCGGGGTGAGACAAGTCGTGGTGCCCCTGAGGCTCCCCTGCCTGGGACCTGGGTCAGAGTGGGGGCATCCGGACTCGAACTGGCGCACTAAGACCGAGTGACCTCGTGTTACCGTCGCTGACACTTGTAGCTGGAGGAGTGGGACCCAGAAGAGTTAAAAGGACTCCAGCGTCCAGGTTTGCTGAGGGCCCGATGGTGACCTCTTCGCTTTTTTTCTTTTTTTTGTACCGGGGATCGAACTCACGACCTTGCACTTGCTTGGCAGGCGGCGAAGCCACTGAGCTAAATCCCCGGCCCTCCTCTTTGCTCTTTGATGTCTTGAGTCTTGGGTCTCCACCGAGGCCGCCCTAGGGCTGGACGACTGTCCTCCCGTCCCTTCCAGCACGCAGCTCTCTGTGCTAGAAGAGTGTAAAGTGACCAGAACAACCTCCTCATCCTTTTTCCAAGTAGCGATGGGATCATGAGAGGAGGCGAGGTGTGTGTGCAAGGTCTAAGTCCTGCCTCAGCCTCCCAGAGTGGTAAGTTGACAGACGTGCATCACTACACCCGCTTTCTTTCTCTCCTCTTAAGGCCTGAAACCATAACGTTAGTATAAGTGTTATAATGTGAGGGTCGTACTGGGGATTGGACCTAGGGGCGCTCTACCGGGGAGCTACATCCCCCAGCCCTTTTGAGGCAAGATCTCACTAAATTGAATTTGTGATCTTCCTGCCCCAGCCTCCTGAGGAGCTGGAATTACGAGTATGTGCCACCGCTCCCACTTGAATTTTGTAAGTTTTAATTATCTAATACGCCTGAGTAGGTATGCCACAAAGGTTAATGATCGGGTGCTACTCTTACACAGTGCCCCACGTTACCGAGTGGAAATTTGAAGAGACGATATGGAAATCTCTCAATTTTCAGCTACTTTACTCACACACTGTAGCCCAGAAAATCTGAACACATTCCCTGACTTGCAAGTATGCCCCCAAATCAAACTTTTTTGGATAGCAAAATGGTTAGTACAGCCTTAATTACTCTCATTTTGCTATCTCACACTCTCCAGGGCTGCAATTCTTCAGAACTTCCCTTTTACGTTTCTTCATCAGGTCAGCAGCATCACACTGCAGCCATGTGTTTCCCAAGCACATCTGCCACATCCAAATGACATCACTTCAACTCAGAACTTTTTAAAATATGGACTAATAAACGTATAAACATTACCCACAAAGGAGGGACAGCACAGGTTAAAAAAAAAAAAGACTTAAAACTGGAGCATTAAATATTTAATATTTATGAAACCTCTGGCAAGATGTCTACACACTGCTAATGCTAGATAAATATCATTTCCCTTCTCTTTTAGTATCTGGCTGTCTCAGAACATAAAAAAGGGGCTGGGAATTGGGCTCAGTACCAAAAAAATAGAGAAAGAACAGAAAGGCTCGTGGAGGACAGCACAGCTGTCTGCATGCATGGGTCAGACAGTCCACTGGCAGGATTACCAAACAGTGGCTGTGGAGGCAGGAAAGGCATGTCTGGGGTCATCCTCGCTAGTGGGTAGCACAGCCACTGGTCTGCAGTGATTATTCTGTCCCCCTCCCTCTACTAATCTCATTTGCTTGTTGATGTTCCAGCCATAATCTTAGGAACACACCTCATTTGACTTGCTCAGAAGTGTGGCTTTGGTTACAGGCCTGAAAGAGGAAAGGTGAGCACTAAGACCCCCTTAGTAATTTACCTAGGAGCCAACCCTCCCACTGGAAACCCGCCCTACAGGTGGCCACACCCATACACACTCATATACTTCAGACTCCAGGCAGAAATGCTCTTGGCCTGACACACTGTCACTTTAAGAAAAATTGCAGAACACCGTAGAGGCAATGTGATCCAAAATGAAAGGTGTTCTTTGTTGAACCACCTGCTAGATGCCATGCACTAGACTGGTTTTTGGCTTGAGGTTTTTGTTATTGTTTGTTTTCACTTTTTTGTACATCTGAGTCTCTTCTGTTGTCCCACAGACATAATGCTGATAAGTAAATTGCGCAAGGTCAAAATACTAATAAATAAGAATTTGAACCTGGTTTTGATTCCAAAGTCCAAGAGGACCCTTCAGCTGCATCCACCCTTCAGTCCACACCGGTAAGCAGACTGGAAATATCTACAACATTCATGAGTCAAAGAGACCAGTGTTACTTTTCTTTTTTCTGTTCTAAAGGAAGCTAGGAGCTCACTGCTTAGGGATAGATCTAGACTGAGTGGAGAGATGAAGGAAGAAGAGAAGCCTGATTTCTGTGAGGTTCAGCCCTGATCAGTGTAGGAAGACAGGCAGTGACATCGCTTCTTGGCCTTTTAGCTAAGATCAAGTGTAGAAGACAGGCAGCAAGGCTGAGGAGCAGCATTAGGTAGAAGTAACAGGCATTTGATCACAGCATCTCCAGCATCGTGTCACTTGGGAATCAGTGTGGGTACAGCCCTCAGTAGGGGATGGGTCTGGTCAGAATAGGGGAGGATCAACCCTGCCCCAAGGCCCTGTCCTCAAGATAGGGGAAAAAAATATCTTGGATCTATTCACATCCACCACCCATCCTGCTTTTTGAGCAGAAAAATCTTTGGATAATTATTTTCCTTCATCTTTCTCCATAATCGCAATTGAAGAATTTGGTCATTGCAAACAAGTAAATATATGGAAGTTGGTGAACTAGCAAGGTCAGGTTTTTTTTGAAGGGGAGTGGTAGTGATTTCTATGCTTAACAAAATTTTCTGTGGAATCATATCTTTAAACCACAGGCAATATTAGTATTAGCTTTCATTATTTATGAGGTCTACTTATAAAAAATCAGGAATAATAGGCTTCCTTAATCGAATCAGGTAGAGCATAGTTGCAGCCTTACATCAGCCACACTCATCAACATTTGCACAGCTCCTGAATCCCCCTCTCCCCTCAGAACACAAACACTGCACCAGCTGAGACCAGGACGGGGGCCTTTGATCAAAGAAGGACCTGCTCAGAGTACAGCTTCCCTTTTCCTATCACCTGCTAGCCAGTTCCCGGAATCAGTTACTCAGATGTTTCTAAAGCAGTTGGGAAATATCAAGAGCTTCCATCTGTTGTACAACTTCTCTCACCCTCTTGCTTTCTAGTGGTCTCTTCACTGTGTCACTGTATAAGGCCTCCTTTTGGTACTTAATGGGAAGCAGGCCAGAATGCAACCAGCTATAGAGGAGGTATTTACTTTGATAGCCACTTCACCTTGACTAATGCAATTCATTTATTGATAAAACATGCCTTGAGTATACTTAGCCAGGTATCATGGGGACATAAGGGTAAGGTGTATTTCTTGTCCTTGAGAAACTCATAGGCCAGTAAGGTAAATAGTCACAAGAACAAGCTAGAACATGTCCAGCAGTGAGGGTGCTTGCAACCAGCTAGTGGTAGAATCTGAAACATCAGCCTACTACCTATGCATAACTGTCCCCTCTATCCCCTAAGGTACAGCTAAGATTCCACTATGAGCAGTTTATTCCTGTGAAGTAAAATGTCCAGAGATCCCCTGTCAGAATAAAAATTCCCGCAAGAAAATACACTAAGGATAGCTAGATTTGAATAATAGCGCCAAATCTTTCAGACCAGGAACATTGTGTTGAAAAGGATTCTGAGGTCATGTTCCGGCTCAAAAGAGAATAATGCCGCCATGAGGAAAGAAGGTGGGGAAGACAGCACTTGTTCTATGTATTTTCTATTCATAAGCAAAACCTTTGCTTAGGGAATGTACAGCGAAGTAGAGGAGAGCCATAGTTTGTGGATAGTCAGGAAAAGGCCCACTTGGAAAGTCGGTTATCTACTTCAACACAGCATTCACCATCTGTCCCCAGACTAAAGTTTCTCTCCTCCCAAACTCTACCTTCTTCACTATTCCATGCTCACCAAAAATGGAAATGGTAAATGCATGTGTGTCCCTGAGATCCACAGTGTACTTTTAATACAGTCTAGCATCTAGCAGGAAGGATCAGGCATAGACCCAAGGGAGAGAGGCTTCTCCGTGCCCATCCACTGTGCCCTCTCCCATCTTCCTTAATTATGAGGCCCACTGTTTGTGAGGAATAGCATTTGGCTCGGCTCAAAGAGGACAGCTGGCCTGCCCAATGAATTGTGAGTGAAAGCCTCCGGGAAAGCCCTTTGAAGAGGTTTCATGTTTTCTACTTCTTGCTATGTGAAGAACAGGATGGCTGGAATTTTATTATCTACTTTTGTATACCAGATGATCTTGAAAATTGAACCCGTAGACGAGATACTACTTGACTGATACACTGTTGTATAAACCATTGTTGCATTGAATTCCCAAGTTATATGTAGCCAAACTTTTATCTTGATCTGGCCAGAATTTCGTATTATTTTTTACTTAACTTCATGTATATATGCATGCTGACAACTTTATGTATATATTCATGCAGACAACTGATTGGCCCCCAGATAATAAGGACACAAACCAAGAGCTGTAGGGTAGTCATAATGGGCTCCCCATAGTAGTAGTATAGGCAGCTAAGTTAGATAGAAATTAACATACAGTCAGAAAGGGACTTAGGTCTCAAGAAAGCAGAAGAAATACAAACATCAGAATTGTGGCTGGAGGCGCATCTGAAGAAGACCAGGCCTCAAGATAGAGATGTAATGACCAGACCTAGATGCTTCCCCTAAGGGATAAGCAGTAACTTGGAATTATAATTGATATCACTTGTCCCAGTAAAGTCCAGATAGACATCAGTCACCTGGGTGCCAGAACGTCTAGACCCATCCTCTTCAAAAATGCTCTTGTTCGTTCTGGGTACCCTCACTATGAGACCTGCTTCTCTGTTGAATTAATATTAACTAAGCGGCTATACTAGTAATCTTACTGGTGGATTAGTTTGACCCACATTGTACTAACCTCATGATTTTCCTCTGTAAGTCTGAGAGAAGTGGCCTTGGTGACAGTCCACTTTCAGATCTCCTTCTGTCTCTCAGGAGCCATCTCTCAATAAATCTTTCCTACTCTTAACCTCTGTTGTTTCTTAGAATTCATTCTTCTATTTCAGGCGACACGAACGTGACATATCTGATACCTAGCAGGTTGAGAGTTACATTTTCCCCTATATCAGTAGAAGCCAGGATTCAGTGGAAGGAGGCAGCTGGCACACGCTCTAGAACTAAGGATTTTGGTGGCAGAAGGAAATTATGTGTCCAAAAGTCATAGTAATTCCCCACAGAAAAAAACTTACTAGATAAACTGTAAGCTTCTAAAACACTTCTCTGATTGCTTTTGATACCCATCACAGTGCCTTGTATCTAGGAGGTACCAAGGAGTTACCTGAGTAAGAGACTGGGAAGCCACCTGAAAGTGCTACTTTTTAAAATTCCTACAGTTTTCTGGTAGTTTTTTGTCTGCATTTTTTTTCTCAGCAAGGGGAGGGGAAGAAATAAATTAGGGGCAGGGGAGTGGGTTCACTAGTGCTGACTGTAGAAAGCTACAGTTTCAATTGTTAATTTCCTTTTACTATAGATTGAAATTTTTAGAAAGTACAGTGGACCCTCAACTTACAAACTCGATTGGCTGCTGAGGGCTGATTGTTGGTTATAATTCAATACAGCTGAGATCTGGATGTTTACCTGGGAACACACTATAGATAACAAGAGGCAGATGAATCTTCCATTAACATAATCAACCCAAGTTGTTTGTATGCCAGGCGGGTCTTAACTTGAGGGTCCACTCTAGTTTCCTCATTATTTGCAATGTTTGCTTTTGAGATTCATAGATACCTGTTAGCAATAAGTAGTATTTATTGCCTTTTATTATGCTTTCTTTAATGAACCAGGAAAATAACCTGGTTGAAATGGAGTTGTATTTATCAGAGCTTAGTCCTGACTTTTATTAGGAAGAAAAACACTAGAAGTATGATTCCTTAAGTCATCTACCTCAAAAGGGGGAAACCTAGGCTATTCTTTTTAACCTGCAAGTGTCCAAATCCTGCAGAAGAAAAATGTGCATGCTGTTTGTGTCTGTGTTTCACTTTTCTAAATCAGTAGCTCTCGATGCAGGATCAGTCTGCCCAGGTCTAGACATTTTTTTTAATATCACCAGCAAGGAGGGAACGTTATTAGCATCTAGGAGTAGAGGCCAGGGATGCTGCTAAACTGCCTGTAATGCACTGGGCACCCTCAAAGGAAGGGACTGTGCAGCCCAGCATGACAATTGTGCCAGAACTGAGACACCCTGTCTAAATTGGCTAGTCACATACCTCAAATACGTCATTTATACTTTGTTTCAGAGCATATCCATCCTAATACTTTGCGCAGCACCTGAAGGGAAATGATAGTAACTACATTCTATAAAGAATTTACCTATGTTAGCTTCTCATTGAAAACTATTTAAAAAGAAAAAATAAAACTTGTTTTCCAAAGAAACAAAGATTGGTAATTTCAAAACACCTCTTTAACTCCGTACAGACAAGCTTTTTAAACGGTTGTTCTGGCTCCAGTTTTTTTCACATCACTAGAAATATATATGTTAGTATGGAAATCTGCCTAGTTTCAGATAGGCAAAACGATAACAGATTTTTTTCTCAAACTAAGAATAAACCCTGTATGAGTTTAGAAGGCAAGGAACCTTTCAGAACACTGTTGAGATGATATGCAAGTGCAGAAAACACTACTGGACTTCTATTTAAAGCCAGAGGCAATGGTATTTTCTTCAAATTAGCTCTCATTCAGTATTTTGTTAATGTTTTCCCCTTTTACTGGTGTAAGAGAGATTTTCTACAATAATGAGATCATAACTGTGTACAAAAATTTAGTAGCCTCCATTTTTTTCTGTAGTATCATAAATTGTTTTCCCATGCCAGTTAGATTTTTAAGAATGATTTATAATGATTGCAAACTATATCATTTAGTCATAATCAATTTAACCATTCTCCACTTAATGGATTTTCATTTGTTTCTTTTTCAGTATAAGAAAAAACATTTCTCTAATAAGCACTTATATATGCTGATCTTTGCATCTGCTTATTTTCATAAAAAGAATTATTAGCAGGGCTGGGGATTTAGCTCAGTGGTTTCGCCACCTGCTGTGCAAGCACAAGGACCGGAGTTCGATCTCTGGTACCAAAAAAAAAAGAATTATTAGAATTGAAATATCTAGGTTATTTTGACCAGAAAAGAATAATTTAAAATCTCTTGATAAACATTTACATATATTTTAAAATGTTTATACCATCTACCACATATAGTTGTTTCTTTACTGGTATTTCAACTTAGAAACTTTCGGCCATACCAGGAGCTGTAACTGGATGAGTTTCCATCATTCCTGACAGCATTCTTTCATCCCTGCTCGCAACACTCAACATGTCTGTCTTCTCACCTCCATTTCTCCAAGTGAGTTCTGAAGGAAAATGACAGAAACCGTTCTAGAGCAGAACTCGTCCGGATACTAAGGTGATAACACCTGCAAGGCAGCGAGGCACCTTCCAGATCAATCTCCAGATGCAGTAATTGTCTCAGTCTCAGTTTCCCAATGTTGGACCGAGTACACTTTTGCATAGGAAAGCAGCATACAAGTGGGGGTCTGTATTAATTTAAACCTAATCTTGATAAATAGTTACTATATTGTCATTGTCTCAAGATCAAAATTGCTGTTAATATTTCTATATTTTGTAGAGGGAAAAGAGAGAGGAAAAAAATAGTTATTTTAATCTAGCATGGCCAGTGTAGCTAAAAGTGTGCCTTGATTTAGTATAATTGTTTTATGTGTTTTATATGTTTTTGGCTAGTTAATCTGGCTGTTAATCTGTGTTTATAGTTAACTTGGTAAAGACATAAAATAAATAAATCTAATGCTGGCCAAAAGAGAGAAAAAATATTTTTTAATTAGGGTGGAAGGGAAGGAGAAAAAAAGAATTGAGATGTATTATATGAATATACTGATACCCCACAACAAGTATAATCATAATATACTGCAAACATGCACTAATAAAAAATTTTTAAAATATACCTGTGTTTTGTTACTGCAACGGGTAAGTTCCGCCACGCCCGGCTTGGACAGCTCTTCTTGCTGTGGTACTGAGCAGGAAGAGGCTGGTCAAGGTGGGCACTCACTTACTAGTGGGATTAGAGGATGCACAGCCCTCCTCTGCCTCGTGATCACAACCCTCGGCTTAACAGTGTGCCCAAAATTCCCAGTTGCCCATCTTCTGGGGGAACATAAAGCCTTGAAATCTCATCTTTGATAATTGATACTCGGAATGAACATGTTGCTGTTCTCCAATAGCATAGTCCACCACGCCCGGCTTGGACAGCTCTTCTTGCTATGGTACTGAGCAGGAAGAGGCTGGTCAAGGCGGGCACTCCCTTACTAGTGGGATTAGAGGATGCACAGCCCTCCTCTGCCTCGTGATCACAACCCTCGGCTTAACAGTGTGCCCAAAATTCCCAGTTGCCCATCTTCTGGGGGAACATAAAGCCTTGAAATCTCATCTTTGATAATTGATACTCGGAATGAACATGTTGCTGTTCTCCAATAGCATGGTCCACCACGCCCGGCTTGGACAGCTCTTCTTGCTATGGTACTGAGCAGGAAGAGGCTGGTCAAGGCGGGCACTCCCTTACTAGTGGGATTAGAGGATGCACAGCCCTCCTCTGCCTCGTGATCACAACCCTCGGCTTAACAGTGTGCCCAAAATTCCCAGTTGCCCATCTTCTGGGGGAACATAAAGCCTTGAAATCTCATCTTTGATAATTGATATTCGGAATGAACATGTCGCTGTTCTCCAATAGCATAGTACCAGCAAGTGTACCTGGTTAACCAGCTGGGTCAACTCCCGAGGCACTAAAGCAGCATCTATAGAACACAGGACAGCATCTTTGCACCTGACTCCTTTACTCAGTAAGCTCTGGAGCTAGAGAGAAAGGGAATGAGAATGCAGGACCTGTACTGGAAGGGAGGTTCAAGCCAAGAGCCACTATGGAAAGTCTAGAGCACCTAGAAAAATGGCACCAAGAACCAGTAAAATTCATGGAGGGAAGAATCACAACACTTACCTCCACTGCCTTAACCTCTAAACCAAATGTATAGTTCCTAACTTTGCCTGGGAAGTTTCTGTGTACAGTGAGAGGAACGGTACTGTTACCTGTCTTCCAAACCCCAAAAGTGTGCATTGTAGTAATGCAAATGAAATAGAAAAGGGAAAGTTCTTCTCAGGAAGTAAAAATTATTTCCACTCTTGCTAACTGTTGTCTCCACTCAGAAACCAGTATTACTGGTTAAAAAAACTTGAAAAGAATATTAATTATAGATGTTAGTTGGGCAAAATATACTAAATATTACCACTTAATTTTTAATAGTGAAATCTAAATACAACCTAAATACCACAAATGATGACTAATCAAGTAAATTCTGCTCCATGTAATGGAATTTTTCATATAAATACAGATGTGCATCTACATTTCTTGTTTAAAGGATGAAATATTGTTGAGAATCAAAGGAGATTCCAAAGCTCAATGCATCCTTTGATCTGGTTATGAAAATCTATATACATGTGAATATATATGCAAAGAGATGCTTTTAGGACTATTTTACAAATAGGTTGTTAGCAGTGGTTATCTACAAAATACGTAAGTTATTTGATTTTATTTTCCTCTGTCATTTTTTTCTACTTTAAATCTATAACTTTTCCAAAAGCAACAAACCATGTTTTCCTTCTAAAAATGAATAGCCTAGCTAAATCATTTTACTTCAAATGCTTTGATTCTGATAATCTAAACCATTGTAGTTTGCTAAAACAAAGATGAATGGTAGAGTAAAATCCATGCCCATGATAGAATCTAAGCTGGAGTGTACCACATCCATGGCTCTAAGACTAGAAGACAGTGGAAACAATGGTTCTGATGCAGAAAAAGTAGAAACTGAAATTTTGGCACTCAGTACAGAATCCTAAATAAACTGGTAAAAATTTCTTGCCTTTGAGCACTGAACATATTCTATATTTTATTTAGCGTACTTTGCAAGTATATTAGCTATGCTGCCATTTGGACTAAGGTGGCTTCTTCCCATTACTTGATTCTGTCCTTTTGAAGGCCCTGCCACTTCACTCACCTCTTTTTACAACCCCTTTGCCCCAAAGCTTTACTCTGAAAAACAGACAGTGAGCAAACTGTATGTGCAGTTTGCCTGTGCCTTTTAATTATTAAAATGTTTTCAAAGGTAACATTTCCAAACTGCAAACTACATTTTTCTCCATTGAAAAATATTTTCCAAAGGTCTAAACTTGAAAGATAACTAAAATTAAGTATGTGATATACCAAGAGTGAAAAAGAATAACCTCAAACCCAGCAAACTGGGCACAGGCCCTCTAAGAAACATGTACTTAGAGGACCCTGGTACGTGTCCTAACTGAAATGATTAGAGGTTTACAGTACCTGCTTTATAAAACCAACTCAGCCTTGTTAACTACTCACTTTGGAATCCAGATCTCCTGCTGTTGGGCTAATGCCTTCTCTCCATCACCCACTCTTGAGAAAAGTACTGCTGTTGCACTGAAATTAAATGATATGACTAACACTAATCTGAATACCTGTAACATTTCTGCAGAACTACTAAATGTGAATTTGGTTTGTTTTGAAACACCTATAAACATTATTTTGAATAAATCTCTTTAATTCAATAAATCAATACAACTGAATTACACAAAAACAAAAAAAAATCTCTACTGGGGTCTTAAGGAGCTGAAGATTCCCCTGAAAAAGAATTTGTAAGCAAGGAAGAATTAACACTGACAAATAAGGAGCAAACGCAGTAATATCTCTAAGAATCAAGAAATGAAGCAAAGTGGTATAGAGAGACTTAATGGGAAATTTATTCAGAACCAAAAACCTAAAAGCCCAGTAAGGGATTTTTTTAAAAATTACATACTATGGGGCTGGAGATTTAGCTCAGTGGCTCCACTGCCTGCCTCACAAGCTCAAGGTCCCAAATTCGATCCCCTTTACAAAAAAAAAAAAAAAAAAAAAAAGAATTATGTACTATGTTCTTTTTATGCCTAAAGTTTTTTTCTATAAAGTTATGAGGTGAGTCTGAAAACTAATAGATATGTTGGTTTATTTAACAGTGGTCTTACAACAATTTATTTTGGGATGATTCTAATTCTCTGAATAATATTTATGTGTGCACGTTATATACAGTTAGCATTCTGCAGACCACAATGAGACTATCATTAGTCCCATTCACATAACTAATGGAAGAGATTGATCTTATTTTATTTTTGCACTAGGAATCGAATCTTAGGTCCTGCTCATGCTAAGTACATGCTGTACCACTGAACTACACCTGAGGCCCAAGAGATTGAAATTTTAAGTATCAACATACTATAAATATATAAATAATTAGCTAGCTGGATAATTTGAATTATCTATAAAAATTTAGTTTGGAGATACAAAGTCAACGACATCCCAGTTCAATCAGAAGGACCATCACAGAGGAGCAGGACAAAAATTTGATTTTAACTAAAAATGTATAACATTATATTGGTAATGCTATTTATTTCCTGTTCACTTTTAAAAAATCAACTTTAGGGCCGGGGATTTAGCTCAGTGGTTCTGGCTCCTGCCTCGCAAGCGCAAGTTCCTGAGTTCAATCCCCAGTACCAAAAAAAAAAAAAAAAAATCAACTTTAGTGAGGCACAGTTTACCTTAAACAAAAGCACTCTTTAATTACAATAATACCTTGGTTCATGAACACTTCTATTTTCAGCCAATTTGGTTTACTAACAGAAGCATTTGGCAAAATTTTGTTTAGTTTGCAAACTCCACATCAGGTGACGAACACAACTGTAGCCATCTTCCCTGCATGAACATGAATAGAGTGATTTTTCTCAGAATCATGGAACAAATTGAGTTTGTGAACTGAGTTACCACTGTATATGTTTTGATGAGTTTTTGAGAAATTGTTACATCTATGTAACCATCACCACTTCAATTGGGATGTAGAACATTTCTTTCACCCCCATGTGACCTTGTGCTCATCCAGTCATCCACCTCAGAGGAAAGTGTCTTGGTTGCTTTCTCATTGCTGGGACAAAATACCTGACACCCACAAGTTAAAGAAGGACAGATTTATTTTACCTCACAGATTGTAGAGGTTTCAGTCCATAGTCAGCTGGCTCTAAGGCAAGGAAGTGAGGCAAAGGGGCATGGCAGAGAAGAAACAGTTGACAGCATGGCAAGTAGGAGACACTGAAGCAACAAGCTTCCCTTCCTCTTTTTATTCCATCCAGAATAAATACAAGCCAATTGGTTGGTGCCCCCTCCCAGCCAAGGTGGATCTTCCATCTTCATTAAATCTATTTAGCCACACCCAGAACTATGCTAATCTGATCAGTGGACTAATCCAGTTATCACACCCTTAATCCAGTATCAGACATCCATGATCCAGCTACCTCCCAAAAGCCACACCTATGAGTACATGAGGCCTTGGTGGGGGACATCTAGACATAAGCCATAACAGTCTCCCTGCATGAGTCTTGCCCTAGGTAAGCAACAGGCACCTCTGAACAGTACTCCCCTGTCCCGTGACTGGGTCTCTCTACTCATCATCACCATTCTCCCCACTTTGGCCTGGGAGTCCACATCTAGGACCTCAGTATTTCTTCCTCCAAATCAGCAACCCAGCCAGCCAGGACCTGTGAAATAGAGCTTCCAGTGAAACATGCTCCCCTCTGCCATGCTGACAGACACCAACTGTCACAGAGCAGGTACAACCGTCATCTAGTTGTGGTTCAGATTTCCAGATTCAAAGACAAGAACCCAGCTTGTAGTTTCCTGACCTTAATGCAAAACTGGCCTGATTCAAGGTTTAAATCCAACAGATTCCACAGGAAATCATATTAAATATGTGTGATACTCAGTAATGCAGCAGACTAGAATAGAGGAGAAATAGTTTCATCTTTTTCCTGAAAGGTAGGACATCTGAAGCAAGAGCACTTGGTTTTGCCCACTTCTGTGTTCCCAACTCCTGGAACAGGACCTGGGCATAACATGTGATCAGAAAGTGTTTGCTGACTGAATAGAGTGCTCCTCATGGTGTCTCAATTCTTACCACCCAATGGTCTTTCTTTGATTTATGCTGCATTCCATTTTATATTCTTAGGCATTACATAAGTAACAATATAAAATATCATTAAGGGACTTTAGAAACTTAGTTTTCATAACATTAACATACAAGTCTCTCAAATCATGTTAGAAAGATACAATTATACCAGCTTGTAATTTCTTTTGAAGGATTCATGAAGCAAGGAACTATGACATGTTAAGCAGATGTGGGCGGAAAGTACTTTTATGGAAATTACTTTTCATAACAGAAGAATGGAAGCAAGAGTAATGAGAAGCTTTACTGGATAAAATCAGATTATTAACAAAATATGGTGCAGAACAGGTGGCTTAACCAACATAAATCTATTTCCTCACAATTCTAGAAACTACAAGTCCAATGTCAAGGTGTCAGCTGGGTTGGTTTCTTCTGAGGACCTCTTTGGCTTGAAAATATTGGTCATCCTCTGCTATCTTCACATGGTCATCCCTCTGTGTTTCTCTGTGTCCTAACCTGTTCTTATGAAGATGTCAGGCATATTGGATTTGGACCTTCCCATATTACTTTATTTTACTTTTATTATCCCTTTAAAAGTACTGTTTCCTAACATGGTCATATTATGATGTACTGGGAGTAAGGACTTTTAACACAGGAATTGAAGCGAGAGCATAATTCAATCGTAACATGTATGAATAGAGAAAAGATAATATGTAAGAGATACATTTTTGAGTGTTAAATCACTGCAGTACCTTGGCAAGCTAGACTTGTGATTTTATCAAATTTATTAGCAGCCAAATATCATGGATAGAGAGCTGACATAGAGCTGAAGTCCCACTAAAACTTCTAGAGACTATTTCCTTAAAACTTAGGAGCTGCCTTATAATCTACTATAAAAGAATTAGTTAATTGGCCCTGTCCATCTTCAGAAATGTGCCTGTACTTGAAACTATAAATTTTCTTTATTCATGTTTCTTACTTTTAAATATTGAGCCACATACTTCATAATCTAAAACATCTACCAATACTTCAGTAATTGAATTCATGACTATCAGAATGCTTTATTAATACATTTTCATATTCAGTTGTGATTGCAATAACCTGTCTTGGTACTTTGTGCTTTTATTCCTCATTACTGTAGGTGTTGTCTTAAAAACAAATAAAAACTAAGATAGTATCACAACCATCCAAGAAAGCCTCAGAAACAGAAAACTTTTGAGATGATATTCATGGCCCAACTTAACTTAGTGAACATAAACAGTTTAAAATAATTCCAGCTCAAAAATATGTTTTTAAAATGTTTTGCCAAAGTTTGGTGTTAGGTTTTAGATTTAAAATATTCCCTTAAATGTCTTGGGTTTGGGGCCTACTTGGAAGGGGAGGGTCACTGGGGTTGTGACCTGGAAGGGAATATTCTTGTTCCTGCCTCCTTTCCTCTCTCTTTGCTTCCTGATTGCCATGAGGCCAACAGCTCTCCTCTGTCATTCCTTCCATCATGCCATTCTCTCTTGGAGTCAACCAATCATGGACTGAATCCCTGAAAGTTGTGAGTCAAAATAAAATTCTTCTTTTGTAAGTTGCTAGTGTTTGTTATTGTGTCTCAATGATGGGAAAGGTGACTAACTCAGATTTTGGCCCCAGGAGTGGGACTATTGCTATAATTGTACCTGATCATGTGGTTTAGAACCTTTGGAACTGGAGTGTGGGAGGAGTTTGGAAAGGTTTGAAGATCTTGGCTAGTGAAGTCCTAGAATGCAATAAGCAGAGCTTGTTAGGAGATTCTAATCTGAATTCAGAAAACCAGAATACTGATAGGAATGCAGATAGTAAAGGCCAGCCTCACAAGGTTTCAGATAGGAATGAGGATTATATTGCAAACTAGACTAGAGGCTGTGCATGTTGCATTCTGGCAAAGAACTTGTCTCTATTTTGCCCATATCCTAAGACACTGTGTAAGGCTGAATTTATAGTCTGGCAGTGAAATTTCAAAGCAGCTGTTAAGGCTGTGACATGGGTACTGCTGGCTGCTTTTAACCAGCTGGACAGTGAAAATCAGGAGCAGATTTTGCAGCTTGGTCAGAAAGTACATGTAAAGTTAGGGCCATGAAAAGCAAATAAAGTGTGGGTGCTAAAAAGATTAACATTAAAAAGAAGCCAAGTACTTTACATCAAGAAAATAGAAAAGATGGCTTAAAAGCATCTCCGGAATTGGCCAGACCCCATCTCCCCCAGGCTTAAGGGTGCAAAAGGGTAAACAACTTGAAAGACTTTGCTTGGAGAAGGGAGCCCTAGGGAGCCCAGCTCATTCAGGCCCACCTAGGGAAGTGTTTCCCAGAGTTAGGCCATCTTGACCCTCAGAGGTCACTGCAGCCATGGTACATGGAGAAACTTTCCACAAAGCCTGGTATTATCCACATGCTGGTGATTTTTGAGGCATGCTAAATGCAAGAGTTGTGGAGTGCTGGACGCTTCCACCCAGATTTCAGAGTAAACCCTGGGAGGCCATACAGTTTTCCCCTGAGAGGACAGTACATGCAGCTGTAAAAGTGAGGCAGAAGGAGCAGTGGACATCACACAAAGTTGGAGATCCCAGAAATATGGAACGTCTGCTGAGGAATACTGCAGTTAGCAGGTGGAGGCTGACCAACAGAGAGGTCATGTGGGCCACAACTGGCAAGGCCACAGGGGCAAGTGTTCAAGCATTTTGGAGCTCATATCTCACCACAACCTACCTCAAGTCCTTGTTACAGACCTTCAGCATTTAACGTTTGCCATGCTGAATTTTGGTCTTGCTTTGGTCCAATTTCTATCTATTCCCTTAGTCCTCCTTTTTAGAATGGAAATGTTTACTCTGTGCCTTTGTGTCTTGGAAGTTTTTAACTTTCTTTTTCTATTTTCACAGGGGCTCACAGCTAAGAGTTTGTCTTGAGTCTCAGAGGAGACTTTGGACTTGGAATTTTCAGCAATATTGGAAATCTTAAGATTTTGACAACACTTAGAGGTGGGCTAAATGTGTTTCACGTTATGAGATGTTATGAGTCTTTTGGGGGATAGGGGAGGAATGTTACGGTTTAGATATAAAATGTCCCCCAAAAGAGTCATGTTTAGAAGTGGGGTCTGTTTGAAGGGGGTAGGTCCCTGGGGCTGTGACCTGGAAATGTGTATTCATGTCACTAGTTCCTCCCTTGTCTGCCTCTTGACCACCATGGAATGAGCAGCTTTCCTGTGCCACTCTCCTTAAGCATACCATTTCTGCCTTGGAAGCAACCAACCACAGACGGAATCTTGTGAAAACTGTGAGCCAAAATAAACCTCTCCCCTTTTAACTTGTAAGTGTTGAGTATTTTGTCCCAGTGACAAGAAAGTGACTAATACAGTTGCCCATATTACCCAGGAAATAAGCATCCTTTTATATTGCTCCTGGAAATATAAATTGGTTCTTACTTTCTGAATGACAAGTTTTTAACACTCATCAAAAGTGTTAGAATACAGGCCAGGGATTTAGTTCAGTGGTTCTGGCACCTGCCTTGCAAGTACAAGGGCCCAAGTTCGATCCCTGGTACCAAAAAAAGTGTTAGCATATGATAAACCTGTTGATTCTATACTTCCATTTATGTGAATTCATAAAAAAAAAAAAAAAAACGAGTTAAGACTTAGCTACATAGGAAATGTCCTGCAGTGGAGAACATGTGGCAAAGTTCCACCATCCAGGAGAGAAATAAGAACATAGAAGAGGGCTCACCTAAGTACAGTACCTATTTTGGAGCAAGTGCTCAGGGGAAACACTCACTCTTTCTCTGACTTCCCACTCCTGCCCCTGTCTAACTCTTCCTGTTATAGTGCCATGTAGGGAAAATATGATCTAAGTGTTCAACAATGATTGGTTGTTAATTGACTTATGATATATACAGTGGGATATAATGCACCGTTACAAATTGCATTGCAAATTAATATTTAAAGGCAGAAAAATTTGCTGTATGTTATTACAAAATTTAAAAATAATGATACTTAAAACAATCACACATACACACACACACACACACACACACACACACACACATACACACACACCAAACACTATATGATTCTACAAAATATATTAGGGAGTTCCAGTAGTCAGAATTATAGAAACAGAAGGTAGAATTGGGGCTGCAATGGGTAAGGGGGATGTTGGAATGGGATGTTATTGTTTACTGGTTATGGAGTTTCAGTATTAAAGATGAGAAGATTCCAGCACTCTGGGAAACTGAGGCAGTTTGAGTTCACAAGTTTGACCCCAGCCTGGGCAGTTTAGTAAGACCTTGTTTTAAAATTAAAAATAAAAAGGGCTGGGGAATGTAGCTTAGTGCAAAGGTCCTGGCTTCAGTCCCCAGTATATACTTTGAGAAAGAGAGAGTGAGTTTAAGGAAACAGTGATAATGCTTACACAACATTATGAATGGATTTAATGCCACTGAACTATACACTTAAAAATGGTTAAGATGGTCAATTTTCTTATGTGTATTAGGCCATAATAAAAATATAATAAGCTGTTACAAATAAATGTTACCAAACAGTATGATCTTATTCCTATTAATGTAAGAGGGAAGTGAGGACCATTCATAGCATAATGTTAAAAAGATTGGCACTGCAGATCAGATCATTTTTCCTTTTTCTGTTTGTCTTTCCAATTTTTTATCAATATTTCTTAATCAGAAAATAAGTTATTTAACCTCTTAGTTTACCCTGCGCATCACTCTAGCAGTAAGCTTTTTTGCATAGTGACTGTCCCGAGCATTGATTGGGGGGGAGGGAGTCATTTCAACCAGTCAATTCTTGTATTGAATACATTTGATAAAATTCTCATTTTTATATTTCCTGTTATATTATAAAAATTAAGAAAAATAGGCAATTTTTGGTCATCTTCTATTTAAATAATTGGACTGGTAAGTGGTTAAGAATTATTAGTCCCATAAAAAAAAACCAAAAGTTTAATCTCATTAAAAATCAGTTTTGAGGGCCGGGGATTTAGCTCAGTGTTTCCTCCGACTGCCTCACAAGCGCAAGGTCCCAAGTTCGATCCCCGGTACCAAAAACAAAACAAAACAAAACCAAAAAACCCATTTTTGTAGTGTCCTCCTCCGAGTAGAAATGTGGGAGTTGGTGTGTGGGTTGGGCTGGGGCAGGCTTGGTGGAGTCCAAGGCCAGGTGCCACTTCCGGAGCATCCGCCCTCAGACCAGCAGGGAACGCAGGCAGGCTGCAGCGGCGCATGGTCCAGAGGGATGGACAGAAGGACCTCTGGGAAGTGACAGCTGTGTGAACAGAGACCAAACAGGAACCCATAAGAATTGCTAGCTAAGGAGACAGCTCTACCTGTGACTCAAAAAAATGAAAATAACCCGGAGTTTGATCCCTGGTACCAAAAAAAAAGAGAAAGAAAATAAGTCTTTAACAAAGTTTTTGCTACAATGTAAAGAAATTTGTGAAAATGGTAGAATCTGAGGAACCTGTATGATTTTAGAGATGAGATTGGAAAGACGGTTACAAAACTTGCCTTTGGCATTTCCTAGTTTTTACCACACGTTCATAGATAGTAGCTCATGTAAACCCACTGTAACCATTTTAGGAAGGCATGGGAGGTGTCATTACCCCAGACTGTGACACAGAGAGAGTAAAAGAGTGAGCCCCAGGGCAGAGCACCACCTCATCCTCTCAGTTTTGCTTTCTAGTTTCAGTTACATGTGGGCAACTGCAGCCAAAAATATTAAATGGCCAATTCCAGAAAGAATTCATAAGTTTTAAAATCCTTGCCCCTCAGAGTAATGTGATGAAATCTCATTGTCCTGCTCCACCCCCCCAACACGAGTCATCCCTTCATCCATCTTATCCACGCAGTATATGCTACCCACCCCTTAGTCACTTAGTACCCAGCTTTAGTTATCAGATCAACTTGTGACATCAAAGTGCTTATGTTCAAGTAACTCTTATTTTACTTATTAAGGGCCCCAAAATGCAAGAGTAATGATGCTGGCAATGTGGATCTGCCAAAGAGAACCTGTTGGACTTAAACTATTGAGTGCTTCCTTTAAGAATTATCTCACATCATCATAAGAAGAAGGGGGTGAGTACAGTACAATAAAATATTTTGAGGGAGAGACTTCATTCACATAGCTTTTATTATGGTATATGGTTTTAATTGTTCCATTTTATTAAAGGTATTAATATCTAACTGTGTCTAATTTACAGATTAGACTTTATCATGTGTACATGTAGGGAAAAATGTAAAACGTATCTGTGGTTTCAAGCGTTCACTGGAGTCTTGGAACACATCCTCCATGGGTTAGGCGGCCTACTGCACACAAGTTGGCAGCAAAGAGAGAAGTCAGACCAAAGCTCTTGACTCATATGAAGGCAATTTTAGTGATCTACAGTGCCTAGAAAGAAAGGTGCCGAGTATTCTCAGGAAAAAGCCTAAGAGCTGTACTAGGGAGATGAAAATTGCACATTGGGATTATGATAAGCATGCCCTCCATTTCTCCTTTTCTCCATTTCCTTGCTACAGTGCTCTCTAAAGTTTGCTTTCCATGATTGATGGGAGGGAGACAGTACACAAAACCCAAGATAGGGCCAGGGATGTAGCTCAGCGGTACAGCACCTGCCTAACAAGGGTGAGGCCCTGAGATTGATTCCTGGCACCAAAAAAAAAAAAGAAAGAAAAGAAAACACACACAAAAAACAAGATAAGTTGGTTTACGGGAGGTAAAAGAAGCTATTCTTTTTTTTTTCTGGTACCAGGTCTTTGCACTTGCACACCAGGGGCCGTAACCACTGAGCTAAATCCCCAGCCCCAAAGAAGCTATTCTTTTATGGATGTCCATGTTGTAGCAAGGAAGGGAAAGAGGAAGGGTAGAAGGCTTTAATATATAGAGTGGCCTGGTCAACCAGCCTTGGGTTGCCAGAAGTCTGTGCAGTGCCATGAAGAGAAAGCAGGCAGTTTTCAGTACTTGCTCCTTCTGGTCCCCTAAGCAGGGTGAAGTTCTGTTTTCAGAAGCTACATGAACTGGAAAGTGGGAAAGGAGCTGGTGGAAACTCAGGACAGAGTGCAGCAGAACTGACAGGAAGCCTCTCTCCTACTGGGACCATCCTCTGAGGGTGAAACACTCTACAAGGAAGCAGGATGCTTGCTGCTGACTTTTATTCTGTGCCAGACAACAAATTCAAGATGGTACATAAAAGGTGAATTCCGGCGGGGGCGAACTGGTGCTAGGGATCAAACCCAAAGCCTCACACACATTAGACAAGTACTCTACCACTGAGCTGCATCCCTAGCTCCAAAGTGTGAATTTAAAGTACAAAACCACACAGAATGTTTTGCAGAATTAAAAACTACTTTTGGAAAATACGAAGCGATTCCCTGCACTTGAATTAACTATTTGAACAATAGAAATGAGCCTCAGTCTGATGATATCTGGGGTATCTGCGGCTTGTTATTAGAGGCCAGACTGGCACGATGGTCCCAGCGATATTACTTCCAAAGACTGTGTATCAAGGGTCAGATCACAGCCAGGCATTTTTTTCTCACTGTCCTCAGAATAAAGCAAGAACATACCAAGAAAGCATTTTCTCCTGATGGAAATTACCCAGAAGCTCTAATCACCAATCATTCTAATCACCAATCATCACTTACGGTGGATATTATGACTATTCTTTTTTTCTTTCGAGGCTAAAAAAATAAGGAGGATTAGGAAAATGAAGCCATGGCAATAAAGCATAGGCAGCCACACCTTGCCTAATCTTTGTCGTGTTTAACTGGGAAAACAGCAGCACTGACACAACTGTTCACCATGTTGCTGCTGCACCGTCACTGGGTTACAGTGAACTCACTATTAGCGGACCCCGTGAGAGGAAACAACAGATGTGCAGATTTTTCCAAAAGCAACTTGTTTGTATCTGATATGTATTTCATGTTCCTGTTCTCTCAAGCCTGCCTGAATGCTGATTTGAAATAACAGCCTCTATACTTTAAGAAACATTGCTTCACATTTCTAAGGGTAATGGTAAAGAGTTTTACATTTCCTCAGCAGGGGGAATTACAGCATGAACTGTAGGAAAACATTCTCTTGTACAAAACTAAAAGTTTTGTAAATACAAAATGTCAATATTCACTAAAAGATGCATGTTTTCCAGGCATGGTGGTGTACACCTGTAATCCTAGCATTTAGGAGACTGAGGCAGAAGGATTGCCATGAGTTTGAGGCCAGCCTGGGCCACATATTGAGATTCTGTCTCAACCAAAAAAATGCATGTTTGCCTTTAATATTTCCAGTTACATAAGAAATAAATATATTCATGCAACTGGCCTTAAGCTTTTCCTGACAATTCTGGCTTTAGTTTCCCCAAAGCAATTTCAGGTTCCATATTTTTGTACAGGAGAAAAACAATAAGGCCTTGTGAATTGTTCTCTTAGACTTCTAGTTCATTACTACACAACACTTCTATATTGTGTGTCAAAATACTATATGCCTGGGCTGGGGATTTAGCTCAGTGGCACTACGCCTGCCTTGCAAGTGCAAGGTCCTGAGTTCAATCCCCAGTACCGAGAAAAAGAATACTATATGGCATTTTATTTTACTGTGATTTTAGACAGGGTCTTGCTATAATCCAGACTGGCCTCATATTTGCTGTGTAGCCTAGGCTAGCCTCCAATTCTTGATTCTCCTGCCTCAGCCTCCTGAGTGCTATGTGGAATTTGAATACAATAACAGTTACAGAAGTCACTATCCTGAGGTCAAATTATGCTTAAATTAATGTGTCTGTTATCCAACTCGTTTTCTGGTCCTGTTTCCTCTGATCTGAGCATGTAATCTCCCCAGCCTCTAGCCTCACTTTTCCCCCTAACAACCAAGCAGTTCTCAACAGAGAATCTTTGCCCCTGGGAGATATTCGGCAATGTCTGGAGACATTTTTGATTATTGCAACTAAAGAATGATACTGGTGTCTAGCTGGTTAGAGGCTAGGGATTTTGCTAAACGTTCTACAATGCACAAGACATCCCCCTCACACACAATGAAAAATGACCTAATCCCAAATGCCTGTGGTACTAAAGCTGAGAAAACTTTCAATAACTTAACCAAGCCATTTTTAATTAAAAGATCAAAAAAAAGCCTTTTAAAATATCTTCAGTGGCACCTATATCAAGTAATAAAAAGCCATGCTTTGAACCTTACATTCAAAATTTTCCCAATCTATTTCTAAGCTACTCTCCATCTTAACTGAATAAAATTTGTGACCTCCTGTCATGTACTGGAGCAGAAAAGATACTAGAAGAGAACCTTCCAGAAGCTCACCTCCTGCTGTGGGGGACAAGAAAAATTGAGACAGTGGCTGGCATCTAGATATGAAGAATGGTTTCTCTCATTTTCCTAGTTAGCTCTAATTCCAGGAAGGCAAATGAGGCAGACAGCTTACCCAAAATATCAGGGAGGAGGCAGACACAACATAGTCCTGAGTTAGGCTGACTCCCACATGTTTGTGCCTCCTGGGGAGGAACATGAAAGGCTCTGAGAGGAGTGAACTTGATTGAAAGACTTTAGTCAAGGCTGTAGCCAAATTTACAAGCAAACAACAATAAAAGTGAGTTCTGAAGAAGAAAGAAAAATCACTATCTAGCATTGCTAAAACATTTGACCTTAAAATATCTAGTTTTCAACCAAAAATTATGAAACATGCAAATAATTAAGAAAGTGTGTTCAAAACATGGGGCAGGGATGGGAGGGGGGAGCAAGCAACATAAAATGCTGCTGAGTGATCCTAAATATAAAATTTAACAGAAAAAATGTCAAAGCATCAATTATAAATATGTTTTTAAAAAAACTAAAGGAAACCATTATTAAAGAAGTAAAGGACAATGTTCACAGCAGCATTACTCACCATGGCCAATATGGTGGAAACATAGTGTGGTATATGCATATAATGGACTATTACTCAACTTTAAAAAGATATGAAATTCTGATACATGCTGTAACATGGATGGACCTTGAAAAGATTAAGCTAAATGAAAGATTCCAGACATAAAAAGACAAATATTGCATAATTCTATTTATTCAAAGTAGCTAGATTAGTCAAATTCATAGAGACATAAAGAATACAGAGCTTCCCAGGGGCCGGGAGGAGCAGGGTAAAATGGAGTTATTGATTAAAAGGTAGTTTCTGTTTTCAATGATGAGAAAGTTCAGAAAATAGATAGCAATGCTGGTTGAACAACATTGTGAGTGCACTTAATACCACTGAATCATACATTTTAAAAAATGGTTAATGGTAATTTTTATGTTATTTATATTTTACCACAATAAGAAATATGAGGCTAGCAGAAGAAAAGAAAAGGAAGCTGTGATGACACTATCATATCTAAGAGGGAATATCAATCAAGGGACAGAATTTTTTTAAAAAAGAAATGGAAATTCAGAGTTGAAAAGTATAATAGGCAAAATGAAAAACTCACTAGAGGGACTCAATAGTGTATATGAACTGGCTATAGTAAAATCGGTGAACTTTGAAGCTGTATTATAAAATTTAAGACACATGAGAAAGTAGAACAGAGTCTCACAGAGATATGGGATAGCACTAATAATGGAAGCACCATAGAGAAAGGAGAAAGATAAAAGGAAAGGAAAAACATGGAAAGATATAGTGACTTGAAAACATCTCAAATTTGATTTCTTAAAATTATTAATTTATGCACCCAAGAATCCTATAGAACTCAAAGTAAGATAAATGTAAACAGATTCACATTCAGAAGCATCTTAGTAAAAAAGCTAACGGTCAAAAGACGGAAAAACATTTGGAGATAGTAGAAGAAAAACGACAATTCACAAGGGAACACTAATAAGATAAGTAACTGATCTTATTAGAAATAATGAGGGCCAGAGAGTAACAGGGCAAATGGAGTGGTCAAAGAAAACCAAAGTCAACCAAAAATCTGTGCAGAAAAACTCTTTTAAAATGAAGGCTAAATAAAGACATTTCCAGACTTAAAAACAAAATCAACCACAAAATCTGCTTGCAGGGTAGGCCTGCCTTACTATAGACACTAAGGAAATTTCTTCAGCCTGAACACACAAGTGGACAATAATTCAAATCTATATAAAACAAAAGGAACCAGAAAAGGTATGTATATAATTATTTTTTAATCTTTCTTTTTTTTCTTTCCTTTTTTTTTTCAGGGCGAGGGTTGAACCCAGGGCCTTACACATGCTAGGTAAATGCTTACTCCCTGAACTATACTTCCAGCCAATGTATTTCTGTAATAATAAAATATTGTATAAATCCATATTTCTATGCCTTTCTTCTCACTATTTCAAAGACAGTTATATAGATAAATATGTATATAATACATTTTTGGGCTCATAACACTTAGAAAAGTAACAGATTTGTCAATAAAAACACAAAGAATTTCAATGGGAGCAAAGATATATTGGAAATTAGGAGTGGTAGTGCATTCCTCTAATCCCAGCACTCTGAGAGGCTGAAGCAGGAGAATCGTAAGTTGGAACCTAGACTAGACAACTTAGTGAAATCCTGCCTCAAAATAAAAAAGGGCTCAGTGGGGCTGGGGATTTAGCTCAGTGGTTCTGGCGCCTACCGCGCAAGAGCAAGGTTCCGAGTTCAATCCCCGGTACCAAACAACAACAAAAAGGCCTCAGTGAGTAGGCCCAAGATTCAATCCCCAATACAACCAAAAAAGAAAGAAAGAAAAAAAAGCAGAAACTGTAAATAGGAAGATTCATATAACAAACTTCATGGAGATGCACTAGCTCCCTTTTATTTTTTTCAGCTTCCTTAATAAGCCTGTATAATTATATACAGTAATAACTGTAGTACTGTACTTTGGGGTTTGTAGTATATACAGATATAATATGTATAACAATAGCATCACAAAAGTGGAAGAATGAGGAGAGCTATGTAGGAATATTTTTACATCCCATCAGATTTTAGTTAAGTCTATAGTAGAGTCTATTAACTTGAGATAAATTTAGTAAGCCCTAGTACAACCACTAAGAAAATAATTTTTAAAATATAGTGAAAATTCATTAAAGTTAGTAAAATGTTACACTAGAAAACATTTACGTGGTACCAAAAAAAGGAGAAATAGAGGAACAATATCGGGGCTGGGGATTTAGCTCAGTGGTTCTGCTGCCTGCCCCGCAAGCAGAAGGACCCGAGTTCAATCCCCAGTACAAAAAAAAAAAATTAATAATATCAAAGTCAAAATGAAAAATGCTATATGTAAGTCCAACCATATTTCACATTTATTTAAACAATTGTTTTTCTGCACAAGAAATTCTTGGTGGAATGTCTTTTTCTTTCATCATTTTGATATGCTATCCCTCTGTCTTATTATAAATTAAGTGAGTGTATTAAATAAGTAAAAAGGCAGAGTGCCAGACTGGATTTAAATAACCACAAAGTCCTACTGTACGCTGTCTACCAGAGACATACTTTACACTTAAAAATAAAAATAAATTGTAAGTAAAAGAAACCACTAAAAAACTGGAAGAGTTATAGTAATATCAGATACAATAAATTTAAAACATTTAACATTTTAAAAAATGTTGCTAGAGAAAGGAACATTTTATAATTGTAAGTAGGTTAATCTATCAGGAAGATACAATTATATATGTACCTAACAACAGAGTCCCCAAAATACATGAATCAAAAACTGACAGATCCATGCCTGCCTTGCAAGCACAATGTCCTACGTTCAATCCCTGGTACCAAAACAAAACAAAACAAAACACACAAACAGAAACTGACAAAGTAGAAGGGCAAAACAGATGATTCAACAAAGATAGAGACTTCGTTACTGCATTTTCAAAAACAATATTTAGACAGAATATCAACAAGGAAATAGGCTTCAATGATACTGTAAAAAAAGTAGGAAAAATATACAGGTCCTATAGACCTGTGCTCAAAATCAGTAGACTATATGACTTATCAAGTGTACAAAGATGTTCACCGGGATAAACCACTGTTAGGCCATAACACAAGTATCAGTCTATTTAAAATAATGAAAATTATACAAAATATGTTAGACATGCAACCACTGTGGAAATCAGTGTGGAGATAACTCAAAGAACTAGGGCTGGAGGTCCCATTTGACCCAGCTATTCCCCTTCTGGGTATCTTCCCCAAAGAATTTAAAGAATCATACCACAGAGATATATGTGCATCCATGTTTATAGCAGCACAGTTTGTAATAGATAAAGCTTGGAAGCAGCCCAAGTGCCCATCAACTGGAAACTGGATAAAGAAGCTGTGGGTTTTTTAATAAAATGAAGTACTACTCAGCCATAAAGAATGAGAAACTAGAGTAATTTATAGCTAAATTGATGCATACTCTTAAGTGAAATAAATAGGACACACATGTAAATACTGAATAGTTTCTCTTGTGTGAGAAACTGAAAGTGTAAATAAGGATTAAAAGGATTAATAATGAATAATTGATACTTTGAAAGAGGAAAAGGTCCAAAGGTGTAGGGGTGATGTGAGGAGATGGGGAAAGGAAAGAATGGAAAGGAAAAATTATGAGAAAAGAAAAAAAAATGGAAAAAAAGTCTATGTAAATAGGGAAGGGTGGAGAGGGTGAAGGGCGCACAGGTAATGGGGAAAAAATAAGAACCAAGATACATCATGTACAGGTATAAGCACTCAATGATAAATGTAAATGTATTGTATACCTAAAATGCACCAATAAAAGAATTTAAGCAAAAAAATATTTTATACAACCACAATGGAGTGAAATTAGGAATCAATTACAGAAAGTAGGGAAACTTATAAATAAGTGCAAATTAACACATTACTAAACAACAAATGGGTCAAAAATATCATATGGAAAATTTTTAAAAAACTTTTTGGGATTTATGAAAATGAAAACATAGCTTACCAAAATTTATGAGATGGATCTGAAACAGTGCTTGAAAGGAAAAACATAAATGTAAACACCAAGTTAAAAAAGAATTGTCAAATCAAAAATCTAACCTTGCACTTGAAGACTTTCAAACTAAACCTAAACCTAAAGGAAGCAAACAAAAGGAAGGAAATAATAAAAAGTAGATCAGAGATTAATAAAATAGAGTAGAAAACCCAGTGAAAATTAATGAGATTCAAAGTTTGTTTTTGAACCAATCAATAAAATTCCTAGACTGTCCAAATAAAAAGGAAAAAACCCAAAATTCAAAATATTACATTTAAAAATGAGAAGTCATTTCTACTAATTTTACATCAAAAAATTTTTTTCTACTGCAATACTGGGGATTGAACGCAAGGCATTCACACTGAGCTACATTCCCATACTGTTTTTTATTTTTTAGATAAAGTCCCACTAGGTCACTAAATTGCCCAGGCTGGCCCTGAACTTGTGATCATCCAGCTCTAGCCTTCCAGAGTGCTGGGATTACAGGCTGCACAAAAAAGCTTATTTTAAGGAATAATTTAGTGATACTATGAATCATCAAATTATAAAGAATAGTTTATTCATACTATGAGTCACTGTGTGCCAACAAATTAGTTAAGATGAAATAGACAAGTGACTAAAAAAGACACAAATACTGAAGCTAACTTAAAAACAAAAGGAAATATAAATAAACTTACACAACTAATTATATTAATAATGAGAAAACCACCATGATGAAAATTCCAGAGCCAAATAGTTTCCTTGGCAGATTCTACCAAATATTTTTATAAGGAATAATATAAATTCTTCACTAACTTTTCCACAAAATAGAAGAGTATGAAACACTTCCCAAATCATCTTGCCATGCTGATAGTCCCTTGATTCTAAAACCAGACAAAGAGATCATTAGATGAGAAAACTACAGGCCAATATCTTTTATGGATAGACAAATGTCTCAAAAACTGCTAGCAAATTGAAACCATCAATATATATTTAAAAAATGCACTATTGCCAAGTGGAACTTATCTTAGAAATGCAAAGGTGCTTTAATATCTAGAAATCAATTAGTGTACTACACTCCATTAATAGATCAAAAACCACATGATCATCTCAACTGATGCAGAAAAAAACATATAATGAAATGTAATAATATTTCATGATAAAAGCATTCAACAAATTCGTAAAGAAATTCTCTTAACTTTATAAGTAATGCCTTTGAAAAACCCACAGCTAACATTAAAAGATTCAGTGTTCTCACTCTAAGATCAGAAACAAGACAGAGATACCTGCTTTCATCACTTGTACTCAATAATATACTGGAGGTTCTAGCCAAGACAATTAAAAGATATTTTAAAAATACTTTCATACTGGAAAGGAAAAAGTAAAATTACCTGTTAGCATATGAAATGATCTGCATATAGAAAATCCTCAAGTGCCCAGTTGTTTGGTCAAACACTAGTCTAGATGTTGCTGTGGAAGGATTTTGAAGATATGGTTAACATTTATAACAAGTTGACTTTAAGTAAAGCAGAACACCCTCAAAAGTCTCATGGGGGTCAGGAAAACAGAGCTCCTAGAGAGGAGGGAACTTTGCTTTAAGATTATAACATAGAAATCCTTCATAAATTTTCAATTTGATGGGCTGCCCTCCAGATTTTGGAATTGTCAGCTTTCAAAATCAGATGAGCCAATTTCTTAAGAGTTCCTCCTTTCTGCCTCTCCCACTCTACCTATGAATGCAGAGTAATTCAATGAGAAAGGGAGGTTTTTCAAATGAGCTATGTTAAAACAATTGGGCACTGGAAGAAAACATAGAACCTTGAACCCAACTTCACCCTATACATGAAAATTAACTTGAGATGAATCTTAGACCTAAAGATAAAAGCTAAATAGAAATTCTGAAAGAATGTATTTGTTTTCCTGAAATAAGCAAAAATTTTTCTAAGAATCAAAAAGTTCTAAATGTTCAATACAAAATTGATAAATGAAAATTTTCTGCTCATTAAAGACTCTAGCAAGAAAATAAAAATTTCAAGCCACAGACTACAAAATATTCTCAATACATATATCTGACAAATGACTCATATCAAGAATATATAATTTTTACAAATCAAAAACCAACCAAACAAAAGAATATATAATTTTTACAAATCAATAATTAATGCCCCTAATTAAAATATATGGTAAAATGTACAGAGACATTTTACAAGGAAAGATACATAACTGGTTAATAGAGATGTTCAATAGCATTAGTCATCAGGGAAATGCAAAGTCAAACTGCACTGAGATATATTTTATACTCAGGGCAATTACAGTTGTCCTTTAATATCTATGGAGGAGTGGTACTCAGTCAGTAATTCTGCTGTTACAGCTTATGTCTAGATGTCCCCCCAAAGCCTCATGAGATCATAGGTGGGGCTTTTCAGAAGGAGGCTGGATCTAGAGTGTGTAACACTGGGATCAAGGGTATATGATTAAGGATTTCACTCCAGCTCCACAAAATTAGTTCATTGATTGACTTGGCATAGTTCTGGGTGCAGATAAGGGAAGGCCTACCCTGGATATGAGTGTTACCCACCCTAAGCATGGGTAGCCCGGGTAAAATATAAGAGACAGAAAGAAGGCTGCTGTAGTTGGTTGCTGCTTTTCTACTTTGCTGCTTGTTGCCTTCTGCCTGCCATGAACTGTTTCACCTCTGCCATGCCATCCTGCCTTGGAGCCAGCCAACTATAAACTGTGAGCTACAATGAACCTTTCCTCCTTTAACTTTGGGTCTCAAGTATTTTGTCTCAGCTACAAGAAAAGTAACTATGGCATCTATTCCTAGATACTGGCCCAGGAGAAATGAAATAATGTGTCTAAAATATATGTATAAAATGTGTGCATAAAAATATAATAGCTGCTTTATAACTAAAGCAAAAACTGGAACCTACTCAAGTGCTTATCAACAGAAATAGAGATAAACACATTGTAATATACTGTATTCATAAAATGTAATACTATACAACACTGAATACTTGCAAAAACATAGGTGAATCTCAAAAATATCTGAAATGAGAGCCAGCAGACAAGAGTACATACTGTATGATACCTTCCACATGAATGTCAACAAGTACAACTAATATGTGGTGATAGAAATCAGAACAGTAATTGTGCAAGGGAATGGAGTACAGGGGAACTTTCTGGGCTGATGAAAATATTCTTTATTGTGAATTGGAATGGAGGTTACATGGATATATCCATTAATCAAAACTCACTGGGCTCAAGATGTAGCTTAGTGGTAGAGTGTTTGCTTAGCATGCTTGAGGCCCTAGTTTCATCCCAGTTCCACAAAATTAAACAAATATCAGTGGCAACAACAAAAACACTTACTGTATACTTGAGATCAGCACAATTTAGAAATTTAAAAAATTAATATATCTTACTTTTGAGAAGTTTCTGATTCACAAAAATGTTGACTAGGAAGTAGACGGTTCCTATATGTCCCCTGTTCCCTCAAATGTACAAGCTTCATCTCCATCAACAACCCACACCATGGTGGTATATTTGTTATCACCCAAAGCCTATAGTTTACATTAAGCTTTACTCTTGGTAATCAACGTTCTATGAGATTGAACAAATTTATAATGACACGTACTCATTACTGTAATAGCATGAAATTACAATTGCATTACAGTCAATGCCCTTTATCTGTGCTCTGCTCCCTCCCTCCTCTGGCAACAACTGTTTAATTGCCAAGCATTTAGGAATTTTCCAGCTATTTTTCTATTATTGATTTCTAGTTTAATTCCACTGTGGTCTGAGAGCAAACATTGTGAGATTTTTATTTTAAAATTTTTAAGGTGTGTTTTATGGCCCAGAATGTTGTCTTTCTTAGTAAATATTGCATGTGAGCTTGAGTAAAATGTGTAATATGCAGTTGTTGAATAAAGTAGATAACAATTTTATCTAGTTAATTGATGGTGCTGTTTGGTTCAACTATATCCTTACTTATTTTCTGCCTCCTGGATCTATCCAATTCTGATAGAGTAGTGTTAAAGTCTACAACCCTAATAATGGATTCATCTATTTCTCCTTGTAGTTCTGTCAGTTTTTGCCTCACATATTTGATGTGCTGTTGTTAGCTATGCACACACTAAGGATTATTGTGTCTTCTTGGAGTATTTACTCCTTTCTCATTATACAATGTCCCCCTTTATCTTGATAACCCTCCTTGATCTGAAATCTACTTTGCCTAAAATCAACATAATTACTACAGCTTTCTCTCAACTAGTGTTAGCAAGGAATCATTTTCTCCATCTCTTTATTTTTAAGTGTTATTTGTCTTTATAAATAAAGTGGCTTTCTTGTTAACAACATATACTTGGGTTTTGTTTTTGATACATCAGACAATGTTGTGTTGTGATTTGTATATTTAGACCATTGATATTTAAAGTATTCTTGATATAGTTCAATTAATACTACCAATTTGCTACTATTTCCTAATTGTTGCCCTTGTTTTTTGTTCACATTTTTGCCTCCTATACTTTTTTTGCTTTTTGTAATTTATTTATTTATTTATTTATTTATTCCCCCATTAAGTTTATTGGCACATTTTAGGTATAAAATATATTTACATACATCACTGGGATCTTGTACCATTACATGAGTATCTTGGTTCTTATTGTTTTTTCCCCTTCCCCTGCCCTCCCTTCACCCCCTCCACCTTTCCATATTTGCAAAGATTTTGTTTCCATTTTTTTCCTTTTCTAATATTCTTCCCTTCTTTCCTTTCCCCTGCCTCTCCCACTTCTCCTGCTCCTTTAGACCTTTACTTCCTATTACACAATATCAATTATCCATTTTTAAAATTAAAATATCTGCTGCGCAAGCGCAAGAACCTGAGTTTGATCCTTGGTACCAAAAAAAAAAAAATTTAAAACTTAAAATGTCAAGACCTAGGAGATATTACCACAGATTTTACAGAATTTAAAAGGATATAGAAAGCATATTTCAAAAATCTTTTTTGGAATAAATTTGACAACTTCTAAGAAGTACCTTGGAAGACAAATTAATGAAACTAACTCTGGAGGATATATAAAATTTGAATAGCACCTATTAAAGAAAGTATATTCCTAGCTTGAAAACCTACCTAAATGACAACAACAGGCACATATACATTTTAACTGATAAATTATATCAAACATTTAAAGCAGAAAAAAATGAACACTTCTCCTCTCATTTTAGGAACTCAACATTGTGCTAATCCTAAAGATAATGGAAGAAAAAAGTATGAACATAGATAGAAATTTGTTTAACAAAACAAACCATTAGAAGTCAGATCTGGCAGGATGTAGAAAGTGGTTTTGTTATAAGGATGGCAGTGTTGGTTCAGCACTAGAAGATCCACCCCCAAAAGTCATCATTTTAACAGAGGAAAAGAAAAAGCCATATGATCCTGTCAGTAGTTGGAGAAAAAGTATTGGACTAAATTCCACAGCTGTTCATGGTAAAAGCTATCAGGAGACTAGAAGTAGAACAGAACCTTCTCAACAGATTAAAGACATGTACTCCATACTTCCAGTGAGAATGCCTTATATGAATGGAAAAGATACAATGCTTTCTCCTTAAGGTGGGAAACAAGGGCAGATATGCTTACTCTTCATCTGTCCATTAAACTTTGAAACCTAGGCCCAACCACAATAGTCTGGCAATAAAATGACACAATTAGGATAGGATTGGCAAGGTAGAAGCAAAATCTTTATGTGTAGATGAAATGATCATCTACAGAGAAAATACTAAGAAATCTCTAGGAGCCACTAGAACTTGTATTTGAATTTAGCAGGATTAGAAAACACAAGGTATATATAAAAATTCAGGTCTGTGTATACTTGCTATAAATGAAGAACTGGATATTGAAATTTAAAAGTTATGTAGGAGTACAAAGAACCTAGAAAAGTTTAAAACAAACAAACAAACAGTGTTGGAAGACATTTAGCCAATTTTAAGACTTCTTCTAAAGCTATAGTAATCAGCAGTGTTGGTGTAAGGAAAGACATATAGATCATTTGAATAAAACAGAGAATCTAGAAATAGAACCACACATATATGGTCAACTGAGTATTGAAAGATTATTTAACATTAGCACATTATAGAATATAAACTCAATTCAAGAGCCGAGGAAAAGATAGTGTTTTCAGCAAATGGCACTAGAACATCTGGTATCTGTATATAAAAAATTAACCTCAACCCTTTATTTCCATACATAAAAATAACTTGAAGGGGTCTCTGAACCTAAATATGAAAGCCTAAAAGTATAAAACTTTAAGAAGAAATTATAAGGGAAAATGTTTATGAATTTAGGGTAGGCAAGAACTACCTAGGATACAAAAAAACATGATGTATAAAAGAAAAAAATTGATAAATGAGATTCCATCAAAATTTAGAACTTTAAATGACATCATTAAAATGAAAAGTTGTCCTTAAACAGACCATATTTACAATCCATATAACCTATGACCAGAATATATAAAGAACTCTTACAGCTCATTAATAGACAACCCAATTAAAAAGTAGACATAAGAAGATGATAACTAGCCAGTACAGCACAAGGAAAGGTGTGCAACTCTAGAATCAGAAAAATACTAATCAGTACAATAATAAGATTGAATTATGCACTCATTAGGGAGATGAAGTTAACAGTTTTAAAGCCTTGTCATGACTTTTTCTTTTTGTTGGATTCTCCCTCTTTGCGTTTAATTTGTCATGCCCAATGGATTCATTCTGCTGGGCTTCCTGGGGTTGTGATCCTCATTGCCTTTTCCTAGGATATTGTCTAAAATTTTTTGGAGTGCTGGCTTGGTATTCATGAAGTTCCTGAGGTGCTCTTTATCATGAAAGTATCTTATTTCTCCATCAATTTTGAAAGATAGTTTTGCAGGGTACATCAATCTGGGTTGGAGGCTGTTTTCCTTTAGGGCTTGAAATACATCACTCCAAGGTCTTCGTGCCTTGAGGGTTTGTGTTGAGAAGTCTGCTGTGATTCTGATGGGCTTTCCTTTGTATGTGATTTGTTTCTGTTCTCTCATTGCTTGTAGAATTTTGTTCTTCTGTTGGATTTCTGGAATCTTAACAATTATATGCCTATGTGTGGATGTTTTTTTGATCAAGGCTAGCTGGAGTCCTATATGCCTCACTTATCTGTATGTCAAGTTCTTTCCCCCTCCTTGGGATGTTTTCTGCCATCACTTCTGTGAACAGTTTTTTATGTCATCTGCACTCTCTCCTCTTTCTTCATTGACTCCAATCAGTCTTATGTTATTCTTCTTTGCATCAGTCTAGCAGCTGCTGGATTGATTTCTCGTGTTCCCTTACAATTTTAAAGCAATTTTTCTTTTCTTAGTCACTAATTGCAATCCTATCTTCTATATCTGAAATTCTATCCTCACATTGGTTCATTCTGCTGCACAGACTTTCAGTGGAGTTTTTAATCTCCAGGAAATCTGTTTGGATCTGTTTTATGGATTCCATTTGTTTCCTATGTTGGGATTCCATCATATTCCTCAGATCCTCTATTTTTTTTTAATCTGTGTCCTTTCTAGATTTATTAATCATGTCTTGCACTATGAGCACAATCTTTGCTGTTATCTGAGTAATTATTTCTGATTTCATTTTTCCCAGATCCTCTTTTGTTGCCAGTTCAGAGAGTCCAGGTGGTTGAATATCAGATTGTTCCATCTTGTTTCCCTTTGGGGTTGCTGTAGGTGATCTGGAAGTCTGTTTTTGAGGCTTGTTTAAGTGTCTTCTCATTTCCACGGGGTGGGCGGGTGCTTCTGGCACCCGCACAGGTCACCTTCTCTGCCCTAGGAGCATGGAATGGTGGCAGGGGAGCTTCCTTCCAGGTGCTGGGGTCCTTAGACTTTTTTATTCTAGAAATTGACATCACCTTCCACATATCATTGGTTGTTTTAAGTTTTCCAGCCGCAACCCTGGATTAACCCAGACCCTGGCCCTGCTTTTTGTAATTTAAGCTAAGCATTTTATGTAACCCCATTTACTTTCCTTTCTCAGTATCAATTATACTTCTCTTTTTATCTTTTTACTTTTTTTTAAAGTCATCACCACAGAGTTAGTTATATATGTTTATACTACAAACAATTCAAATATACTTTCAAATAACACTATGCCACTTCACAGGTAGTGCCAAGTACCTTATAAAAGCAAAATATTCCTAATTCCTTCCTTCTCCACCTCTTGTGATTACTGTCATTCATTTCATTTATACTTAAGTTCACATGAGCATGCACACACAGATTACCCTACATAACTGAATACATTTTTGCTATTTTTATATTAAACTATTATGTATTAGATCAATTGAGAATAAGTTTTTAATTTTGCCTTCCTTTATTCATTCTTTGATGTTCCTTCCTTCTTTCTTTTTTTCTTTTTTTTTTTTTTTTTCATACCGGGGATCAAACTTGGGACCTTGCACTTGGAAGGCAGGCAGCAGAACCACTGTGCTAAATCCCTGGCCCAATGTTCCTCCTTTCTTTATGCAGACCTGAGTTTCTGACTAATATAATTTTCCTTACTATATATTTCATTCAATTCTCTTCTCACTTGCATGGTTTATAAGGAGTTGAACGCAATTTTAATCTTTATTTCTCTATAGGCAATGTGGGTCTTCCCCCTTTAGCTTCTTTGAAGATTTTTTCTTTGATTTTTTTCAAGTTTTAATATGATATGCCTACAGTGTAATTTCTTCAAAATTTATTCTGCTTGGTGTTCTCTGCGCTTCCTGCATCTGTATTTTGGCATCTGAAATTGATTTCAGGGAAATTGTCAGTAATTATTGGTTCAAATATTACTTCTTTTTCTTTCTTCTTGCATTCACATTACATATATGTTACAACTTCTGAGTTTTTCTACAGTTCTTGGATAATTTACTCTGGGGGGTTTTTTTTTGGTTTTGTTTTGCTTTTTGTCTTTTTTTCTCTTTGATTTTCAAATTTGAAGCTTCTATTTTTATAGCCTCAAACTCAGAGATTGTTTCTTAGCCATATCCAGTCTACAAAGTTTTCATCAAATTCATTCTTCATTTCTATTAGTTTCTTTTTAATCTCTCACCTTTCTTTTTGATTTTCTGAATTTCTGCCTCTCTGCTTTTGTTACCCTCTTGTTCTTTGATTTTTTTCTACTTTTCCATGAATGCCCTTAGCATATTAATATAGTTAAAATTTTTATTTTGGTTGGATAATTCCAACATTTCTGCCATATCTGACTCCAGTACAGATGTTTGTTCAATTTATTTGAACTATCCTTTATTTTCTTTTGTCTTTTAGTACAACTTCTAAGTTTTTGTTGAAAGGCAGACATGATATACTAGCTCAAAGGAACTGTAGTAGGTACCTTTCCAGTAACATGGTGGGAAGGTGGGTGGGAGAGTTCTTAGGCCTGTGATTACATATTTCTCAGTCTCTGAGTGAATCCAGGCCCTGGACTGTGAACATCCGCAGCACTGCTCATTTCTGTCTACAGGGCCCCCTCACCCAGGACGAGATGGTAGAAGGGGCTGGAGATGGCGATTTCCCTCCTCCCAGGCAACTTAACCATGATGGAATCCCAACAGGTTAGGCTGTGGTAACGTAGCTTTTTCTCAGGGCCAACCTTGTTGAGAAGAAAAGCATTTTCTGGGGTATTTCATATGGTTGCTTTCCTCTTCCTCTGCCTGAAGCACAAGGGACTTTTCCTCAATATTCATTTCAGGAGTGGACAGAATTCCCAGAGATAAAACTAAAAGTGAAGGGCACCTTCTTTTGAGCAGCTCCCCCCTAGAGTTTTTAATTCTCATACTTGTCCAGCTGAGTCTTCATCTATTTATCAATCACAGTCTGGGTTTTCCTGCTCCAGCACTTGTTCCCATTAGGTTTCTATGTGTGGTTTCTGCTATGTTAAGCAGTGAATCTCTGTACCCACCTGTCTGTAATTCTCAGTAATCTGAAGTAATTCTCAGTTCTCTGATGGATCTAAGAAGATGAGAAGTCTTTTCAGTTTGTTGAACGTTTTAATTGTTGGGACAGTGTATGACTTCTTAAGCCTCTTAATGTCAGCCTGGAAACTGCAATAAATTTCAACTCAATAAAAAATCGTGAAAAAAAATAAGTGTTTCTAAGAACTGGGAAAATGGTTAGAGATTCAGCCAGCAATTGAGATGAAAGAAACAAAAAAGGGAAGGTATGATAGGTAGGTATTACTACATAGTATGATCAAATAGGAGCATTCACATATGTAGCAGTCACATCCATTTAGGTAAAATGGACCCTGGAAATGGATTTTGTGCAAACTCTTTTCTTAAAATATAATTTTCTGCACTGACAGACAAAATTTGAAAACTTCTCTGGAGTTCATATAGCAATACTGAAAGAAGAAATTTACAGGTCTAATGTAAGCTGCCAGGGATGATTTCTCCCCTTTACTGTTTTTCTGTTTGTGCTATGGTTTGAATGCCTTTGTCTCCTCCCAAATTCATGTTGAAGCTTAATGCCCAATGCAACAATATCTAGAGACGTAGCTTTTAGGAGGTGACTCAGTTGGTCGAGCTCTGCTCACATGATAGGATGATTGGGTACCCTTATATAAAAGCGTGACCAAGGAAGCTCACTCTTTTTTATGGTCCTTCTGTCCATTCTGCCATGTGAGGACACAGTGTTCAACCTCTCTGGAAGTTGCAGCAGCAACATGCCACCTTAGGGTCAGAGAGCAGCCTTCACCAGACTCCAAACCTGACAGCACCTTGACCTCAGACTTTCCAGCCTCCAAAGCTGTGAGAAATACATTCCTGTTGTTTATAAATTGCCCAGTCTATCATATATTGCTATAGCAGCACAACCTAACACAATTTGTAATTTTTATTTACTAAATTTTATCATTTAAAAGTGCCTACTTTTCATTAAAGCCAAGTATGTAACTGAAGCATATCCAAGTGTCATGCACAGCTATGATTTGGACTGCAGTCAGTGGTGGATGAGGATAATGGAAATCAGAAACAGTGGTGCCTAAGCACTGAGTGGGGTGCAGAGGAGCACAAGGGTGATAGGGGGCTCCTGATTAGGGTGGAAGTCCGGCTTCAGGGAGACCCTAGACACTGAGATCAAGCAGAGGGTAAAGAGTGAAACAAAACTCTTATCTTTTAAGTCATGGAAGCTTAATAATAATGGCATAGGTATCTTGGAAGATGGCTTTTACTTTTGGTTCTTCTAGAGAAAACTATGTCATGTCATATTTGTTTTTGTTTTACTGAATACAGTCACTAGGCTTTTTGTGGGACTGGGATTGAACACAGGGCCTCTCATATGCTCGGCCAGTGCCTTACCGCTGAACTACAATCCCCAGCCCAATCACTAGGCTTTAGTAGGTGTAATCATTAGGAAGAATTAATGGGGTTTTGCAAAAGGTATGTAATCCCTCGTTTTTAGAACTCCTAAGGGACCAGAAAATGATAATCACTGTGACACTGTGGGGTGATACACATATTGCCTTTCTGTATGTTCAATTAAATAGTCCAGATCTACCTTCCAACCTTCCTGATTGGATGACTCAAATGTAAAAAGAAGCCAATTAGAAACCACAGACCTCATGTGTAAACCCAGGTGGGAACATGTCAACCACTATCAATCAAAGTTTAAGGTCCTCTCCCTTTTCCAGCTGTGTTAATGCATCACATTCTTCAAATTTGTAAATCAGTTACTTTTTCTGCCACTCAGCTAATAACCTGACATTGCTCAACTCAGTAAGGACCTAAATACAGCTCCCATACCTGAACTGGTCCATTTTCACTAGTTTCTCTGGTCTTCTGTCTATGGACCAAATGGGACTTCGAAGTCCGGTTGCATGAAGCCAAGATCCAGTAAACATGGGAGTTACTACATGGAGAATGTCTCCAAGGAAATCATTGTGCATGAAAACACAAAGCTAAGTTTATCAAGTGGCAAGAGAAATGACCCAAGTGTCCAACCAAAATTACTGTAGAAACCCTAATCTCTACCCTGATATTATTTTATTCATAATTAAATACATATGGTTATTAGTAAATTTAAAAAATTTAATTTCCTTCTTGATTCATCTAATTTTCCCTCTAATAAAGAAATAAACATATTAGTACATAATAATTATAAACATTTATGACTTAATAACAGATCATCAAAATATATGAAGCAGAAAACTGGCAGAATTGAAGGAGAAATAGTTGCATAATAATAGCTATGGATTTCAATATCCCATTCTCAATAATGGTTAAAACAATCAGACAAATGATAAACAATTAGAGGACTTAACACAATAAACCAAATAGATCTACCAATGAATACAAAATACCCAATAAGATGACACACATTATTTCCAGGTGCATATTGAACATTTTCTAGAACTTAATTTATTAGGACACAAATTAAGTCTCAATAATATATATATATATATTTTTTTGGTACTGGGGATCAAACTTGGGACCTTGTGCTTGCGAGGCAGGCAGCAGAACCACTAAGGTAAATCCCCAGCCCTGGTAAATCCCCAGGCCAAGTCTCAATGTATTTAAAAATATAAATATCATAAAAAGTATCTTTTTTCTTTTCTTTGTGGTGCTGGGGATGGAACCCAGAACCTTGCATATGTTATGCAAGCACTCTACCACTGAACTACATTCCTAGCCTTAAAATAGTTTTACTCACTACAACAGGATGAAGTTAAATCAATTAATAGAAGACTGGAAAATTCAAAATTACATGAAAATTTAAAAACACCCTTTTAATCAATGGATCAGAGAGGAAATCACAAGGGAATTTTGAAAATGTTTCAGATAAATAAAAGTGAAAACACAATATATCCAAATTTATGGGATGCAGAGAAAGCAGTGCTAATCAGGGAAATTTATAGCTATAAACACATTGAAAACAAAGAAATACATCAAACCAACAACCTATTTTTACCAGCATAAGTAACTAGAAAAAGTACAAACTAAACCCAAAGCTAGCAGAATAAAGGAATGATAAAGATTAAAGCAGAGATAAACAAAATGCAGAATAGAAAAACAATAGAGTAAATCAATAAAACCAAAAGTTGATTCTTCAAAAAGATAAACAAAATGGACAGTTAGATAAAAAGAAGACTCAAAATACTAAAATCAGAAATGAGAAGGAAAACATTATTACCAATTCTACAGATATAAGAAAGAGCATAAAAGTATTATTAGCATTTGTATACAAAAGCATTGGATCATCTTGATGAAATGGACACATTCCTAGAAACAAAAAATCCTACAAAATTAAATAGAAAGTCTGAATGGATCTTGTCTTAGACATACAAACTTAAACATTACATAGTTTCTCTTGTATGAGAAAGCTAAAATATAAATAAATTAAAGAGCAAAATAAAAGATAGGTATACCAATAAACTTAATGAAAAAAAAGATAAGTAATAGGAAACAGGAAGATAGATCTTTTGCAAAAGAGAAAACGGTCCAAGAAATGGAGGGAGGTGGGAAGGAAGAGATGAAATAATGTCTTATGTACATGTAGCCACTTTTCAAAATGAATATAATCATTACATCCTACAAATATGCACTAATATGAAAATTAAAAAGCCAAAAATAGTTCTTGTTTAGTCACATTCCCATTGCCTAAGATAATACCCAACACCCGCAGTTTAAAGGAAGAGAGGTTAATTTTGCCTCACAGTTTCAGAGGTCTCAGTCCATGCATGGTCAGCAGGCTCCAAGGGAAAAATGGCAGGAGCCTGGCAGAGGAAGGCTGCTCACATCAAGGTGGCCAGGAAGCAAAGTGAGAAGGGAGGAGCTGGGGAGGGACATATAACCTCCCAGGTCAGCCTCAGTGGCCCGGTTCTTAAGACCAGGCCTCGCCTCCTAACCGCAGGTCAAGTATACCACCCCTATGATCAAATTATGTTCCAAAACATGAGGCTTTTGGGGCCACTTTAGATCCAAATTACAACAGATCTATTATTAACAAAGTGATTGAGTCAGTAATGACAAACAAAAGTCCTGGACCTGATGGCTAGACTATTGAATTCCATCAAACATTCAAAGAAGTACTAATACCAATCCTCAAACCTTTTCAGAAAATTGAAGAGATGGGAACACTTTCTGACTTATCTGATGTGGCCAGAATTACCCTAATACCAAAGCCAAAGATGTTATAAAATAAAACTACAGACAACATCTTTTATGAGCACTGATGCAAAATTTCTCAATAGCATACTACCAAACTGAAATCAGAAGCACCTTAAAAGGATTATACATCATGACCAAATGGGATTTATTCCTGATATACAGGATGGTTCACAGTGGGAAAATCATCAATGCATTCCATCATGTTAACAACATGAAGGAAAAAAAACCCTTACATCATCACCTCAATTCAGAAAATTCCTTGAACAAAATTTGATACCCTTTCATGATTAAACACAGGAACTACTTCACAACAATAAAAACCAGTATGAAAAATCCACCCAGCACATCATACTCAATGGTGAAAGACTGAAAACTTTTCCTCTAAAATCTGCAACAAGGTAAAGATGTTCACTTTTGCCACTTTCATTCAGCTTAGCACTTGAGGTTTTAGCTAGAGCAATTATAAAAAAAGAAGAAATAAAATGCATCCAAATTGGGAAGGAAGAAATAGGACTATCTTTGACCAGAGATGACATAACTTACAAAGATGATATTATTACACATAGGAAATCCTGAAAATTCTACAAAATAACTGAATTAGGATGAATTCAGCAAAGTAATAAGATTTAAAGTCAACAACAAAAATTAATTGCATTTCTATATTAACAATGGACAGTCTGAAAAGACAATTATAAAAACAATTCCATTGTAATAGCCTCAAAGAAAAATAAAATGCTTAGAAGTTAACTTAAGGAGGTGAAAGACTGTACCATGGAAGCTACAAAACGTAGCTGAAAAAATTAAAAAGACTCATATAAATGGAGATACCCCACACCCCTGTTCATAGATTGGAAGACTTGATGTTGTTAATACTTCTACATACAATATATCAATTTGGTGCAATCTTAATCAAATTCCTAATGATTTTTTTGAAGAAACAGAAAAATTCATCCTAAAATATAGATGAGGCCAAAAGAAATCTTGACGGAGGGAATGGGAAGGGAGGGTAAAAAAAAGGATGAACAAAGGAATTAAGATGTGTTATGTACATGTGCCAACTCCACACAAGGAAGGCAAGCACTATGTATTGCATACATTGTGTATTGTACAAAGGAAGAAAAAAGGAAGGGAGTCAAGAATGGATGGAAAGGGGAGGGAGAGAAGGGAAAGGGGATGAAAGAAAGGAAGTAAGAAATACTTGTACCAGTTCCCTACAGGGAATATAAACAGTAGGTACTACAAACATGTACTACTAATAATAAAAAAAGAAATCTTGACTAGCCAAAACCATCTTGAAAATGAAAAACAAAGCTAGAGGATTCTTACTTCCTGATTTTAAAACTTACTACAAAAGCTATAATAGTTACATTGACACACACAGTTCTCAGTCTTCTAAGGTAGGATCTTCTTTTTCTTTTTTTTTTTTTAAGGTAGGATCTTCTTGAAATCAACCAAACTGCACAGGCAAGGTAACCAAAAAATGCATTATCAGCATAGAGATAAGTTTTGATTCCAAAATGGATCTTGGTAGCAAGAAGCAAAGCAAGTGGATTGTATGTTCATGAAGATATGCTATTCATTTGAGAGACAAAAGAATGGGCAAGATCAATGCACTGTGAGATTGGAGGTGGTTCTTAACTTGTCGTGGATTTTATATTCTAGTTCCTCTCTCCTTAAACTGAAAAATAAAGCTAAATTAGCACAGTAAAAGAAAAAAACAAAAGCTACAGTAATCAAAATAGTGTGGTACTGGCAGGAAGACTGAAAATTTAAAACAGCAGAATAAAACAAAAAGCCCAGAAGTAGTTGACAGTAGTGCCAAGACCACTCAATAGGTGATAGGATAGTCTTTTCAACAAATGTTGTTGGGAAAACTGTTTATATGTGTATGTATATGCGAGAGAATGAAGTTGGGCCTTTCCAAACACCATATATAGAATTAATCCAAAATATATTAAAACCTCAATCAAAAACCTAAAACTAAAAACCTCTTAGAAGTAAAGTCTAAAACTTTATGATTTAGCAATAATTTCTAGGATGAGGTATGAAAGGCACAGACAAAACAAGAACAAATAGCCAACTCTGACTTAGTGAAAAATTTTGAAATTTGCATCCAAAGGTACTATCAACTGAGTAAACATATAATACTTAAAATGGAATATAATATCTGGAAACCATATATATGATAAGGGATTAATATTCAGAATAGAGAACTCCTAAAACTCAACAATAAACAACCCAATTCAAAAATGAGCAAAGGAAACAAATAGCTATTTCCCCCAGAAGATATATGAGAGGCCAATAAGCATATGAAAAGATGCTCAATGACGCTAATCATTAGGGCAATGCAAATAAAAGGTCCCAAGTTCGATCCCCGGTACCAAAAAAAAAATCTTCAATGAGATACTATCTTACAATTACAGCCATCAGATGGCTACCATAAAAAGCAAGAAAATTTGTGAGTGTTTTCACCATAAAAATGAATATGTAAGGTAATGTAAATGTTAATTAACTTGACATATTCTACAGTGTGTATATGTGTCAAAACATCACACTGTACATGATGAATATATGCAATTTTATTTCTCAAGCAAGTACAAAAATAATAAGTGTTGACAAGGATGTAGAGAAATGAAAACAGTTGTGTGCTGTTTTGGGAAATGTGCAATGGTGCAGCTGCTATAGAAAACAATATGGTAGTTTCTCAAATTATTGAAGGTAGAATTATCACATGATCCAGTCATTCCAACTTGAGTATATTATCAACAGAATTGAAAACAGGATCTCAGAGAGAAACGTATGCATCCATGTTTATAGCAACATTATTCACAATAGCTAAAACATGAAAGCAACCCAAGTGTCCATCAAAATAAGGTATATACATAGAATAGAATATCATTCAACCTAAAAATAGAAGGATATTCTGGCAAGTATTACAACACAGATGAACCTTAAAAACACTGCACTAAGTGAAATAAGCTAGTCATGAAAAGACCAATACTGAATGAGTCCCCTTATATGAGTACCTAAAATAGTTAAATTCAGAGAGAAAGTAGAAGGGTGGTCTCTAGGTGCAGGAGAGAGGAGGAAACAGGCAGTGATGGTTTAATGAATACTGAGTTTCAGTTTTACAAGATGAAAAACATTCTGAAGGGCCGGGGATTTAGCTCAGTGGTTTCGCTGCCTGCTGCACAAGCACAAGGACCTGAGTTTGATCCCCGGTACCGAAAAAAAAGAAAAACATTCTGAAGATGACACATCCCCACTGACTTCATTTTCCTCCTCTACGTTCTACCTCCTAAAGGTTCTACCACCTCCCAGTAGCACTAGGGCTAGAGGCCATGTTTTTAGCACATGTGCCTTTGAGAGACATTTAAAATATGAATGATACCAGTCTTCAATTTAATAACAGCTTTTATACTTTTAAATAGTTGTAAATATAAAATCATATTTTCTGTGATGTGAAATTTGTTATATTATCATTGTCCATAAGTAAAGCTTTATTAAAATACAGATATTGTTCCTCATTTGTTTTCATATTACATCCAATAGTGATAGTTGAACAGTTGTCACCAGGACATGGTACTTTATTACTTTGCACTGCTGTAGGAACACTGCAAATCACAACACTGTTTTTCACGACAGTACTTAGAGTACCAAATGATCACCAAACCACGACATTTTATAGTTTTTTATGACCAGTGCAGACCTACCATGTCAAGACAACAACAACAAAAAATGAAAAGTGGGCTTTAAATGTTACACTTTAAAGACCTAATGGAGTGTGAATTTTCTGTCATCAACTAGATGACAAGGAATTGTGTTTATCATTAAATGACATTATGGGGCCGGGATTTAGCTCAGTGGTTCTGCCACCTGCCTTGCAAGCGCAAGGTCCCGAGTTCGATCCTTGGTACAAAAAAAAAAGACATTATGGATATGCTTTAAAAAAGTACAGTAAAGTAAGAGTCAGAAAAACTAGGAAGTTTCAGAAGGAATACCTTATCACAGTAGATTTTTTTCTCAAAAATAAAAATGAGCCTATAAAGTAAATTTCTAGATGGCTCACTTGTTGGGCAAGCAAAGAAAGTCATTTATTCATGGTGTCTTAATCACATTGGATTATAGAAGCTAAAGAAAATAAAGTAGTTTAAGACTATAGGTTGGAATAAGTTCAAGACTATAGGTTTGGAATACTTGGAACCAAAAATGTTTAAGATTTCTGACTGGAGGGAATATTTATAATGAGATATCTTGGAGATAGAACCTAAGTCTTAATATAAAATTCATTTATGTTACATACACATCTTATACAAATAGGCTGAAATAATGTTATATAATATTTTAAAATAATTTTGGGCATGGAATAAATGTTCATGATGTGAAATTTTCCTCATGTAACATCATGTCAGCACTCAAAAAGTTTCAGATTTTGGAGCATTTAGATTTTTGGTCTTGGAGTATGGATGTTCAATCTGTACTAGTGAAGAATTGAGAACATTGAGAACAATATCAATAGCCAATTTTAAAACAAAGCAAGTAATTTAGAGTGATTTTCTTTGGCTTTTGATGAGTCCACATATATTTCCAATAGTGTTCAGTTTATTCAAAGAATCCTCTTGGTAAACCAAATATAATTCAGAATATTTTCAAAGAATACTAATTCATTTCAAACTTGACTGGTATGTGTTATGACTGATATTGATAAAACTGTATGAGGAGAAAAAAATCTTGGTTGGAAAATTTACGTTTTTGAAAATGTGTGGTGTTCAAATATCTCATTTTATTCATCATATTATCCATCAGTAGAAATGGACAGTCAAAGTACTTGATTCTATCATGTGTTATTAAACCATCAGTATTAACAGTAAACTTCATTTGCTCTCATGAACTTAATAAATTTAGTCTCATGAATTTTTGTCCTAAATAGAAGCAAATATCCTTATTTTCTCCTTTAATGGCTTAGTAGTGGCAAATTTTATTGAGATTAAAAAAAACATACACACAAGATTTAAATTTTTCTTCTGAATGATGCATTTCCTCAACCAGTATTACTGAGTTTCAAATTGCTTTGGAAATTAGTTTTGCTGCAGACTTGACAATGTGTCTTAGTGAACTGAACCTAAAACTACAAGGCAAAATAGAGTCTATATGCAAAACATATTGCAATAAATTTATTTTGATGGCAACCAATGTTGTTGAAATTACAAGCCATATAAACTTCTTTATTCACTTCCTGTGCCATAAAAAATTAAATGAGAAGCAAGACTTCCACTCCATACAAGTTTGCAGAGAATGTATTTTCTGAGTTCAGCCTACAATTCTAGCAGTATTTTTTGGACTTCAATTTAAGTCTAAAAGACATTCTCCTATTTTAAAATCCATTTTCTGTGCAGTTGAGGCACTTCCACTTAATCTTTGATTGGAAAGGATTAATCTACAGTGTAATCATATTCCAAAAGGCAAATATCTAGTAAAGAACATAGGAGATTTCTATAGATACATTCAAATGATGAATATTTTCAATTAAAACCACATGCTCATTATTGCTGTCAGGATTCAAATGTACCTTATTTGTGTGAAAAAGAATTTTTCTCACTGGTAGGTACTATGAAACATCACAATTTGCCTCAGCCCATGAATCCTAAAATATTTGCTATCGTATCCTTTACTGAAAAAAGAAAAGCTGCCCACCCAGCAGGCTGTAGTGTCTGAAAGTTGCAGGGAAACCTTACTAAAAGTGGCACTGAGGAGTTGCTTGCCAGAGAAAGTTTGGCTAAATATGAAGTCTAATTATTCTTTTTTTTTTTTGGTACCAGGAATCGAACTCGGGACCTTGCACTTGCGAGGCAGGTGCTGGAACCACAGAGCTAAATCCCTGGTCCTCTAATTATTCTTATTTGGCAAGCAAAGCCATGTCTGCAGTCACACTACTATAATCAAAAATAGAAATGATGACGTATAGAGAGTATATAATATGCAGAACTGACTTTAACAAATGTCTAGTTTTTACCTCTTCAAATGAGGTTGTTCTTGGACTTAATGTACAACGAATTACCTGGAAAGCTTGTTTCACACAGCTTCTCCAACCTTTCTCAGCAATTTTAGAATGAGGCCTAGAAATGTTCATTTTCCACAAACATCTCATTAGGTTCTGGTACTGAAAACACATGGCCATTTTTTTTCTTGGAGAAACATACCTTAAATGTGCCTTATTTTCTTGCCCTAATTTTGTCTTTCACTTTAGTTTTTAGAGGACTTACCTCAAAGTTCCAAGGCTTATTTTCTTACTACAAGGACTCTCTACTGTAAGTGAAATAGGAAGAAGCCAGCCCATTCTACCACCTTGTATTTTATTAATTATTATAAATACTAAACTTCACTTTTTGGAGAACATTTTTTTGGGGGTACCAGGGATCGAACTCAGGACATTGTGCTTGCGAGGCAGGCATGGTGCCACTGAGCTAAACCCCTGGCCCCTAAGAAAGTTTTACAATATAGCAATATGTTGGGGGCCATTTTATTCATGACTAACTGAAAATAAGCTTACTACCTTCAGGTTTAAAGATTCAAGTGGTAAGTAAGCTAACTTTCAGTTTAAAAATATAATATGACCATGATTCTATTCATCAGATTAGTTTTTAAAGTCTTAAAGAATATAAACAATCTCCGCGGTCTTACATTTTAGTGATTTTCTGAAATCACTGATGATTCACACATACATAAGAAAGCCCTTGCTTCATTGCCTGCAAAACAAACAAATGCCATCACTTTAGATAAAAATCAGGACCAGCTCATGCTTAAGGGTTAATATAGAATGTCTACTATTGAATAGGTGTCTCAATGCAAGGTACCACAAACCCGATCTCTAAGTAAGATGTTAAATAAGTAAGCCACCTAAAATTAAGGCCACTTCCTTAACTAACCTTGCTAAGAAATCAGAGCATTAGTCTGTGACTCCTAATGAATATGTTTATACAAATCCCCCTTCATCACCAGTCCCTAAAACCTGCAATCTAACCATAGATTAAAAACAAAAGCTTTTTCTAGGAAGGAAAAGCTTTCTACCTCTGGAAAACTGCAGGATGAAGGCTGACCTGGCAGCAAAGCACTGCAGGTCATTGAATTCTAATCCTAGTCCAGGTTGTAATGTTGGTATGACCAGAGATGTGAGCTCTTTGCCCGTTCTCCTCACCACGAACCTGGAATATACAGGACCCCTTACCTTGCAATGGATCATGAATGTAGTAAATGAAATGACAGCAGCATTTTCTTAGGACAAGACATAAAAGAATTACCTCACTGTGGTATTTCCCCACACACCCTTCGACAGACACCCTTCAATGGCTCTGCCATTTTGCTTATTAACTGCTTGTTTATTCTCAATTCCAGTGCCTTCTCTACAGATTTGCTTCAGGTTCCCTGGCCTTGCATGTCTTCAGTTTCTGCTTGGTGAACCCCTAACCAAGCTTATGGACAAATATTCCTTCTGACTCCCAAGCCACTCTCCTCTCTTAGGGACCCCACCTGGATCCTGCAATGTCCTCTCCATACAGAGCTTACCACCTTGGCTCTGCCTATGCTGCCTTGGGACAAGCTTGCCAGCCAGCCAGCTATCAGTGAAGTGGCTCTTGCATGGGATGGAAAATATATCTTTCTCTAACTCCCAGCCATTCCTCCCATGCTGCCCTGCACACAATGTAATAATGTCCCTTATGTGTCATACCTATGTCACTACCCTCTTCAGGAACTGTTGAACCTATTATTCTTCAATGGTTTGGTCTGTAAATTTGGGTTAAGGAAAGATGAAGTGAGAGGAGAAGAAATGGAACTTTAGGAAACATTAATCCTCCCACATTCTTATTTTTATCTTTAAGTATCCTGTTGCATAGATTTCTACATATTAGTTCACTCCACAGGATTTTCCCAGCCAGATTCCCTCTTTTACTAATCAATAAACAGTTCAAAGCACCAATAAACATTTCACAAATACAAATATCCTTAATAGAAAATACTATTTTAGTTTAGTATTTGGCCTTATAACAATACAATCTATATTTGGGATAGCATTTGTGACTTTTTTATGTATTATACATCACGCTAATGTGGCATTATAGAAAAGGGATTCATCCCATATTACATATGTTTTCTGGATAGTTTACTTGCTGGCCTTTTCTAACTACTTCTGGTTTATACCACACTGGGAAACTGGATAATCATCAGAAACATGCCTGTGCCCTGCTGGTGGGAATGTTAAGAAGTGCAGCCACTATGAAAAACAGTCTAGAAGTTCCTCAAAAAATTAAAAATAGGACTATCATAGAATTCAGCAATCCCACTTTTGGATATTTAATCACAAGGACTAAAAGTAGGTCATGAGGAGGTATTTGTACATCCATTTTCATAGCAAAATTATTCATGGCAACCAAAAGTTGGACACAACTTAGTGACTGTTAGACCCAGTGAGAAAGAACCAACCAGTGACCGATATTAAATCCACACAGGAGTTTATTACCGGCCGGGACCCAAGCTGAGCATCAGACTCGAGCCCCGACTTGGGGGAGACAAACATATTTTATACACCTTTGAGGTCAACAGTTTCTAGGACCCCCTGTGGGATAGAGCTAGCAAAGCAAGCAAAAGGTACAGAAGCAGTATGTCCTGCTGTTAGAACATTTGCAAAACAACAGTTGATTGTTATTTCTAAAGGGACCTTTTAAGGGGAGGAGGTTTCTAAGCTTCCTCCTTCTGAGTTCATCTAAAGGACAGGCAGGTGGGTCAAGCATCAATATGGAGTCTGTCTTGCTAACTAGAGTCCTTCAGTGACCATCAACAGATGAGTGGAGAAACAAAAAGTGGTGTATAAATGTAATGAAATATCCAGCCTTAGAAGGAAGGAAACTCATAATATTACAATATGGATAAACCTTGAAGACATGCTAAGTGAAATAAGCCAATCACAAAAAGATACATACTGTGTGATTCTACTTATCTGAGGTGCATAGGGTAGTCAAATTCATAGAGACAGAAAGTAGAAAAGTGGTTTCCAGGAATTGGGAGGAGTCAAAAATGGGAAGTTGTAAATGGGTACAGAGTTTCAGCCTGATTAACTGAAAAAATTTCTGAAGATTTGCTGCATAACAATACGAATGCATTTTACACTACTGAACTACACAGTTAAAAAATGGTTACCATGGTAAATTTTATGTCACTTAAATCTCATCACAATTAAAAATAAATTTTGAAATAAAAGTTAGAAGCATGCATTAATTCATTAAAAAATATTTCCACTTTGCTTACTATGTATCAGACCCCATTCTTGGTAGCAGAGATAAGGTGCTGAAAGAAACAAAGTTTTGGTCTTTATCGAGCTTATATTCTAGTACTGTATATAATAGCAAAAATACCTCTATGGTCTACCTAATAAATTGCATAATTTAAAAAATACTAGTTTTCACAAAATCAATCTTTTATCCAGATGACATGCAATCTTTCTTACTCTATTTTGTGTAGTTGTAACAAAATACTTAAACTTAGGTGATCTATAAAGAAAATAAGCTCATTTTTCTCACGGTCCTAGAGGCCCTAGTTCATGGTGCTGCCACCTTCTTGGCTTCTGGTGAAGGTATCGGGGTGATGGCGTCACATAGTGGGAGCATGCGCAGAAGAGAAAGTAGAGGGGTAAACTTGCTTTGTATCAACCCGTGGTAACTGATGCAGTCCTTCAAGACCCAGAGTGCTCACTCCTACAAGACCTAATCTGGTCTAGAGGTGCCTAACCTGGTCTCTGGAGAAATATATTAATCCATTCATGAGTGTGGAGCCTTCCATGAACTATCTCTTACAGATCCCACCTCCTCTGTGCCATGTGTAGTGGCACACATCTCTAATCCCAGCTACTTGAAGAACTGAGGCAGAAAAATCCCAAGTTTGAGAGCAGCCTGGACTACTTAGTGAGATACATCTCAATATAAAATTAAAAAATAAAAAAGGCTGGGGATGTATCATTGTGCTAGAGCCCTCCAGGTTCAATCCTCAGGGCAGCATAAAAAAAAGATCTCACTATCCCTCAAAACTGGGAACCAGGTTTCAACGTGATCTTTAATAGGGATAAACCGTATCCAAACCTTAGGACTGATCCATTTTAATGAATAATATGAAATATAAATATCTTAATTCTAAAGTAGTTTAAAATTTTAGAATCAATGGCCAGGCCATATATAAAAATAGAATTTTGAAGGTAGATATTGTGGAACATGCCTGTAATCCCAAAACTCTTAAGGTCTGAGGGGAAGATCACAAGTTTGAGTCCAGCCTGAGCAACTGAAAACTTTTCTCAAAATAAAATGAAGTAAAATAAAATAAAATAAAAGCACTGAGAATGTAGCTGGGTGCCATCGATCCTCAGGACTAAAAAAAAAAAAGAACTTTGATCCTCAACTTGCAGCCAACTCCTCAGGAAGCCAACTCCCTATCTACAATATATATAACCTAGGAAGCCAGCCCACTATAAATCATGCATGCAGGAAACCAGATTGCTGTCTCTAGTGACAATCAGGAAGCTTAAATATAACTTCTCTAACATTTAGGACTTGAATAATAACTGAAAGTTTCCCTAATGTCTGCCCTTCCTTTTTTAGGACCAATCTGGAAAAAGTCAAACATGTTCTCCTGATCCATTTCCCAGGATTCCCTACTCCTAAATAGCCTGCTGACAACTTCCTCAGGCCAACAGTCTCCATCAGAGTATATCTGAAGCTTTCCCTTTTTTCCATTATAAAGTTACCTACCTACTTTACAGGCCAAGGGTGGCTGACTCCATTGCTATAGAAACTCAAGATAAACAGCCTTGGCTTTTCTGATTGGAATGGTTTTCATTTACTGTTACTCAAAAAATAGATAATACGTACTAAAATGCATAAATATATCAAGAACTGTTACAAAACTAGGTTACTACAATGATCATTCCCTGAGAGATCACTCTCTTTGTCGATTACCACCTCTGCCCACTCCTGCCTCTCAGACAGGGTTGCCCTGTCATTAGCCAGTTCCCCAGCAGATCCATAATCACCAGGTACTGAGAGCACTGTGATTATTACAAAGACATAATCTTTAACAATAGAGAATCATCTGAGAAATTCTTTTAAAACAATTATTTTGCCATGTAGGCTCCTCGTTAAATGATCTTCAACTACAGTTACTTTAGGGGTTGAGGAATATCATCCCTTTTATTAGTTCTGATGTTTATAGAGGACTGGAGTGGCCCCAAAAGCTGAAACTCAAATAATGGGGCCATGCATATATTCTAATAAAAATATATGATTAGAGCTTAGGAATGACTTCCATTTGCATGGATGTGTATAACTGCTGACCACCCATCAGGCATAAGAAAGTACTTGATAAAGCTGAGTGGACTGTGATGCTGAATAATTGTTCAGCATTGTTTAGAATAGTATTTAAAAAATACATAAGATGGATTTCTCCCTGTATTTCCAAGTCCATGACATTTTCCTATTTTATTTGGTCGCATCCTTTTACCCTAGGAAAGATTATACTTCTACTTATTTTTATTTGTATATGGTATTAGGGATTGAACCAGGATTTTCCATCTGAGCTACAGCCCAGTCAGTAAAAGCTACCACTCTACAACTGTCAACAATAAAAAGAGATCTTCAACAATAATATAGATACAAAACCAAGGCAAATATTGACCTATAGTAAATATCTACTAAATACAACCATACCACCACTAACAATAGAAATGCATTTAATGATAATAGCATATAGTCAAATAAATATCTAAAAATTATTAAAACTTGAAAGTAGGAGTAATAAAAATGGAGGTTGTGGAGAAGGGAAAAACGAAAGAAATAAAATTTGAAAAATAAAGAAAGGAAGATAAAAAGGAAATAAATGAGATAAGGGATCTGACTGAAGAGTGATGAAACTTAGTAGAATAAAAAATCAAACACAATAAAGAATAAAACAAAGAGCAAAAGAAAGGAAGAAAGAAAAAGAGGGAAAAACCCCCTAAAACTCCAAAACCAACAAAACAGAAGAGAAATAAGTCCAAACAAATCCCTCCGTGCTCTTGAATCAGTGATTTGTTTGAGTCTGCACTTTTGGAGTCTAACAGACATGGAGGACAGATAGAGAGTCCCCATGAGTCCTACTTTCTCTCTACACCGACTTTTTTGTGGTGAACACTGAGTCTTGCCCTGCCTCTCCTCCTGGGGTTAGCATTCCAGCTTGCTTCCTTCTTTTTCCTTGCATTGTCTTCAGATTCTCCAGTTTCTCTGTAATTCCTAGTTTTCTGTTTTTCCTGTTCTCTTTCTGGGTTCCTGCAGTTTTCCTTTCTTTTCCCTTTGCTAAATTGTTCCGGAGAGACTGTAATATGCTGCCACACTCTCTACTGCCATCTCTCTCAGAAATTTCACATTAAACCAGGTGATAAGTGAGCCCCTTGATAGAGATGAGAATATAGGAAAAGCCCTTCACTTCCAGGACTGGGAAGGGGAGAAAGTGGCACGACCACCATCCTTATATTTCCTTTTCAGTCAAAGAACTATCAGTGAGGGGACATCTCACGAGGGGAGAGGAGAGAGAAGTCAGGGTGACATCTGATAGGTCAAGAGAGGATCTTGAAGACTTACATTGTTTTTTCATAGATTCACTAAAACACCCTAAAATTATATTCTTGTTTATAATTTTAACTTCAGTGCATTACACAATTAATCTTTGACTTCATTATTTATATATTTCCTCAGTCTGGACCCTACTCTCTGCCCCTCCCCACTCATCTCTTGACCATGGACAAATTGAAAAGGTTTAAAGCAGAAGATTTTTTTCAAGTCATTTATTGTTATCTTTTGTAGCCACTAAAGGCTATTTCAAAAAAATAAAAACATGCTTTTCAGAGAGGTGATTAATTCTCATGGGTCTCATTTTGAGCTCATATATTAAGACTAGGTAGCCCAGCTACAGGATGTCACTTCAGTCTCTGTAACAGTTTGGCTCCCTCTAGAGGTTAATTTTCAAATTTGTGTTTGAATTATGCCTTCTTTGTCTCTTTTAAAACATAAAGCAGTCATTTTTTTCCTTTAATTCTTTTTTAAAAATTCATTAAGTCTATTGGTATATTTTAGGTATACAGTACGATGACATTCATCATTCAGAATTTGTACCTGTACATGATATATCTTGATTCTTTTCTTCCCCAGTGCCCCTGCCCTCCCTTCAACCTCTCCACTCCTCCCTATTTAGACCTTGTTTTTTCCTCATATTTTTTCTCATATTTATTCCTTTCCCTTCTTTCCTCCCCCCCCCCCCACCGTCCCACTTCCCCTTTGGACCTTTTCTTCCTATTTCACATTATCTATTATACATTTTGATTCTCATTTACACTTTCAGTTTCTCACATCAGAGAAACTATTTGGTATTTAAACATACATATCCCATTTATTTCACTTAAGAGTATGGCCTCAATGTACATCCATTTAGCTATAAATGTCTCTAGTTTCTCATTCTATGTGGCTATTTTATAAAAACAAAACAAAACAACAAAACCCCTATGTTCTTTACCCAGTCATCAGTTGATGGGCATTTGGGCTGTTTCCAAATTTTAGGTATTACAAACTGTGCCACTATAAACATGGATGTGCATATATCACCGTGGTATGATTCTTTTAATTCTTTAGGAAGATACCCAGCAGGGGAATAGCTGGGTCAAATGGGACCTCCAGCCCTAGTTCTTTGAGGTGTCTCCATACTGATTTCCACAGTGGTTGTACCAGTCTGCACTCCCACCAACAGTGGAGCAGGGTTCCTCTTTCCCCACAGCCCTGCCAGCATTTGTTATTGGTTGATTTCTTGATATCAGCCATTCTTTCTGGGGTGAGGTGGAAGCTGAGCATTGTTTTCATTACAGAAAAGTTTTGGAGGAGATAATGGAAATTGATAAATAGAATCTATTTTAGCAAAAACTGTATTTAATCTTTTTTATTGATTTGTACATAGGGCTTTGAGATGGAAGAAATAAAAATATGGAACAATTTAAATTTACTCAAATTTAAATTTTAAATTAGGAAATGAGTTTTAGTATAATTATGTCCCATATACATTAATCTGGCAGCTTTGTAGATTTGCAGTTTTTTCCTCTCACTGAACAAATGAAGATTCTGAAGATCAAAATTTCTCACTCCAAACTTTTTACCATATTAGTATGACCTATCCTTGATTTTTCAATCTAAGATAGCCTCTAAGTTACCAAAAGAAATCAGGTATCTGATTTTAAGCCTCAGAGATGCTGCGATACCTTTATTTTCCCTTGACTGGGTGAAATCTAACACTCACTCATCTTTGTACATAGAAAGGGAAGATCCTTCTCTGTGATTCCTCCTCACCTGGGCCCTAGTTTTAACCTGTGTGTATATGGGTAAGTAATTAGGGCTTAGAGTCAGTCACTTGTCCAAGGACAACCTCTAAGTAGTTGAGCTTAAGCTCAGGGTCAGTCCTCAGGCAGTGTGCCTGCTGCATACAAGGATCACACCAAGCACTTGTTCTAAACCCCCACTAACACCACTTCTGCTTTAACTGGACAAAGGCGGAGCCCAGCCCTGGTATTTTTATGAATTCTCCATGTGGTTCTGAGGTGCAAAAAGAGGTAAAAACCATAGCTCTAAATATACTTCAGTTTGAAGGCCAGTGTCAGGGTGGTGTTTCTCAACCTTGGCTACTTGTTAGCATAATGGGAGGGAGGGTAAGAGTATCTTCTACCACAATGTTCAGGCTCACTATTGACCAATTAAATAAATATTGTGAAAGTTTTCCAGACAGTTCCAAAATTGAGGGCTGCCTCAGAGTAGAAAATGAGAAGCATTTTCTGTGAAGGGCCAGATCATAAATATTGAGTCTTTCTAGGCCATACTGTCTCCGTGACAATTACTCAAGTCTCTCTTCACATAAATGAAGTGGCTATAGACAACACAGAAATGAATGGATGCTGACATTCAAATTTCATAGAATTTTCATGTATCATTACATATTATTCCTTTGATTTTCCCCCAATCATTTGAAATCATAAAAGCCATTCTTAGCTTTAGAGCAGGGGTTAGAAAACCTGGGCCTGGAGATCAAATCCTGTTCTCTGCCTATTTTTGAAAATAAAATCATTCACCTTTCCTCTTTCATTGTTCTTATCACAATATTTGCATAATACTCATGGTAGATGAATTCGCACAACAAGTGTTATGATTAATCTCAATGTTCTATTTTTCTATGGTGCAATGTAGGGTTTTCACTTCAACTGGCTTACAGCTTCAGAAGCTCATTTCAAAAATGAATTGATATACTCACGAATATAAAGCCAGTGTAATATTTTAACATAATTGTTCTTTAACCAGAGACTCCATTAAGTGTTTCCATTCTATACAAGGATTAATCTAGGTACAAAAACTATGAAAAGACATCCGTGCATCTATGGTGACTATAGCAAACTGTAATCTCTTTCTTGGGAATTACATCTGCGCATATCACTTGTGAAATGACAACTGATTCAGATGGTCCTCACTGAGTGCTGTGCCTAGAAAATGGGATCTGGAGGGAAAAAACTGGAGAAACCTACTGGGATTTTTTTTTCTAATACTCATTATATTGACTTTTTACATCTTTTCCTTACAGGCATTAATGATTTTTCTTCTAAAAATAGATTATTTCTTAAGCCCTAACAAATTTTATAGCATCTAAGACAAAAGGTGAATTCAGAATTGCTTTAAATTAGATCTTTAAAATCAAGTCTTAACTTTCCAAAGATTGGGATGAGTTACTGGCTTATAAAAAACACTTAAGGGCTTAAGTGATTTGAAATGATGTTCAATGCTTCACAAAAGGGATTATATTCTTAGAGCAGCAAAAATCCTTTACCACCACAGCACAATGGAGGCCTGAGCCCTGGTCATAGTAGATGAGGGAAAAAAAAGACTCTGTGGAAGCAGTTTTCAATCCTGGCTGGGTATCAGAGCTTTCTAAAAATATAGTTTCCCTGGGTTCCTTGGTTTTGTACACGTCTTTTCCCCTTCCTGTTAGGGTGTTTGGAGATCTGACATATGATACCTGACAACACTGTTTACTGCTGAGTCCCCATCTGAATGTTTCAAGCACTCTACTGCAAGACCCAGGGGTTGACAGCTCTTTAGAGAAGAAGCCATGTTCTGAATATGTGACTGAATACATTCTTAAATCTCATTTCTCTGCCTCTGAGATTTCCATAACTGCAACTCTTTTTCTGGTGTTGTTGGAGAAGAAACCCAGGTACTTCTGCATGCTAGGCAAAGGCTTTACCACTGAGCTAAACTCCCAACCCCTTGTAGCAAGTTCAAAGATTGGTATGATTTCTCTTCAGTTTCTATTTTCATTTTCTATTCTGCTTTCCTCAGACTTGGACTGGCAAACTCATACCCTTACATGACATTCATCCAGGGACTGCCCTGGAACATTTTAGCCAAGAGACAAAACCTAGATGACATTCTGGGCAGCCCCTTAACCCCTCACCCACATCCACTGCACTGTGCAATGTAGGCCACTGCACCCTCCCATCAGTTCTGAGGACAACATATGGTCCCGGTTATCTCTGTTCCAATGGGCTGTGCAATCACATCCTTGACATAGGCAAAGTTCAGACCCAGCCAATGTTCTGTGAGGCTGCTGGTTGGCCTGTTCTAAGTTTCCTGCTGAAATCCACTTGGCTTGTAGACTGTAGCAGTGACTGACTGGTGTTCTCACACAAGGTGGCCAAGGTGCAGAACAGCAGTTCCTCTTTGACCCTGGCAATCTCTTGAACTGTGTGGAAAGCTGGGCCAGGGTGAGCATATTGACAAACGCTTTTGGGAACCTGCAGTTGCAAGGAGAGTCCTACCAAGGGGGTTCTGGGTGAGTAGGGTCCCAGGCTTCTGTGGACTGCTCTTATGGGGTAGGGCTTTGCACTCCCTGGTAAGGGAAGAAGTAGGGATCACCAGTCTCCACAATTATTTTCTCCAGTGGATATGTTTCAGAGACTCAGTCCTCCTAGGCAGAAGAGAACATCAGGAATGCCCACAGACATGTTCGGTAAGTACTTCAACAGCAGCGCAATGACCACATAGCTGCTGGTGACGCAGCGTCTATGGATTTTCTAGTCAGATGACTCAAATTTTTCCATAATGTACAGCAGATCTTTGTCAGTTTCTTGGTAATGGATGACCAAGAGGTTTCTTTAGAGACACAGCCAGCTGCAGCTGGCTCTCAAATACCTTGTGCTATTTGGACTGGTATGGTATATTTGTAAGAGTAATCCAGGCCCATTTCCCCAAATGCCACAGCCTTTGGGTGTCTTAAGGCTTGCAAAAAATTTCTTTCTTGACTCTCACTATAGTAATGTGCAAAATGAAGGTGACAGCCAAAGGCCCCCTAACTCAATCTTCTTTCATCAACTCTTTCATAGGCAATGCATCAGTGTCCAAGGATCACAGAAGTCTGAGATGCAGCCCTGAAAACTCCTTAGGGAAGGAACTGCTATAAATTTTCCTGAACTTTGTAAAGGTTCTTTCAGTTTTTTGAGACAGAGTCTTGTTATGTATTCCAGGCTGGCCTTGAAATCACAGCAATCCTCCTGCCTCAGCCTCCCAAATGCTGAGATTATAGGCACAGCATCCTGCCCAGACAGTAAAAGTCCCTTTGAAAGACAACATGGAATATAGCATGTCCAAGTGACAGTGCTTATTGGTGAAGCCCTCCTGTAGGCTTGGCTCCCGGTGGCAACTTGGAAAGAAGCTAGATGTGTGTCTTGAGCCCCCAAAAAAGCAGTGGCTCCTCTGGGAATGTTCTTTTCTCCTTCACCATTTCTTCTTTAGAGCTTCTGGAGAAACGAAATGAGTAAGAATTCTATGATCTGCCTTTGTTTAAAGCCTTCAGGTCTCTGGAGGTGTACTGGGTGATAATCACACAGGAGGCTATGGCTGCTCTTCCCAGCCTGTGCTCCCCACAGAGGAGTAGCCAGGAGTCTTGGGGCTGCTGGTCCAGTAGCTGGCATCATCAGACTAAGGACAACTATACACATGACAAGGGTACATGACATAGTCAGTGGGGAAGGAAGAAGGCTCTGGAACTACTGAGTATTTCAGAGAGGTGGGCTCTTCCCGAGAGAATCTGATTTGTGGAGATTCCATCCATATCCGACTAGTCACTTCCTGAAGGTGCTCTATTACAACCTCCTTATCTTTCTGCTTTTGGATTTCTAGACAAGTCAGCATCATCCACAAATTCTAGGGGTAGAGAGGGCTTGTCAATGACTGTTGTTCGGCCCCTAAGTGGCCCTTCGCTGGGTTTCTCCTGACAGCCTATAATCACTCTCCTATCACAGAAACTGTTCCTGTTTAACTGACTTTTCCTCTTCCACTCTGACCTGAGGGGTATGGCTCTTTCTAGTTCTGAGAAGCACTGATAGTGACACTCCTGGCTGGTCCTTCTACACAGCTGGGATGCTCTTCTGCACTCAGCTGTACCCTAGTGATAGTAGCTTCTTCCTTCCTTTGGGGCATCCATTTCCCCAGGGAGCCCTGGATGGCCCTCAGGTAAATGACAGTGGAGCCATGGTCTTGAAGCCTATTTTCCTTTTCTGGACCTTGTTTGGCTCCTCCATCACATCATTCTGTAGGGAGAATAAAATAGGGGCCTCATTAGGTTTTCTGGCTAATCTTGAGTAGAAGGAGTTAGAACTTTACTAGAGAAATTTCCCTGGTTACAGTTTTAAGAACAGGGGTTGAGAAAGAGAAAAAACAGATAAAGAAAGGCACCAAATGGCCTTGGGACTTGCACCAAAGGACCAGAAGAAAAGCTGACAGGCAGGGCACAGAAAGCCAGAAAGCTATGATAGCCACTCCTCCCCACCTCCAACAGAATGCACAGGGAGGGGGCTGCCTAACTTGGGGAAAGCTCCTATTCAGGGTATACAAATATATACTTACATGTACGCACTCACACACACATTTATACTCTAGAGTCACTATATTACTACATTAGATACTGACACAGCCCCTCAGTAATTCTAAAAGCTAACTATGGATAAGGCTCCTCCTAACAGACTAGCTGCTCAATAAAACTCTGTTAAGGACAAACAAAAAGAAGTAACACAAAGCCCCCTAAAAGAAATGACATAGACAGAGGGGCCTGGTCTAATCAAAGACAGCCCAGGGAACTGATCAGGTTATGGCAAGTTTCAGGTAGGGGGGAAGGTCCCTGACACCCAATAAAAACAGCCAGGAACAAAGGCCCACAGGTCCTCCATCTTTCTGGAGCCCCCTGCCCCTGTTCTTATTGGGGTGGCTATCTGTCATCTCCTTTATTTCCCTTTCCAACAAAGTGTCTTCCTTTCTAAACTTGGTTCCGTTAATCAGTTACTGGTGCTGAGTCTGCGATTCTGGTGAACTGCTCAGAGAGCGAAGCAGCAGTGCTGGTCCCCCCCGCCCCCCCTTCACACACCTTCTTAACCTCAGCCTCAGCTGCAAACTCAAGAGTTCACAGCGTTCCAATAACTTATCTTTAGAATCACCCTTAAATATTTCTTCTAGAGAGGGTTGGCAGGGCACAGAGGGATCCCTTCCACAAAAGAAACCCCTGAGAGTTCCCACTAGGCAGCCTTTGGAAGCGGCCTCGCCCACACCTGCACAGGAGGAAGGAGAGGAGGAATTTCTAAGGCGCGAGGAGCTCCTCAACAGCCTTGGCTTGCAGGCCATATCACCGTCCTCTCGGGTTTTCGGGCCCGGGGGCTCCTGGCCATTCGGGAGTGGGTTGCAGAGCCAAGAGGGGCCGACTGAACGGCCCAGAGACATCTGCACCTGCGGGGACATTGACCTCGCACCTCTCCTCCTTCCCGCCGTCCATCTGCTCCAGGTTCCGAAGTCTGGGGAACCAGCTTTCCTACGGGTTTTGGCTCCACACCTATGGCGGCGGCCGGGCCGCAGGCCCTTCCGTTCGCGCGGTGCGGTCTGGAGGCTGGGTTTCCGGGAGGGCGGGGCTTCCGGAGACCCCTGAGGGCCACGCCTCAGCCCACCTGGCCGGGCTCTGGGACCCTTGCGACTGCCTCAGGACAGCCCAGCCCTGCGGGGCACCCCAGCCATCCCTGCCCGGGGCTCAGAAGTTGCCCTGCGGTCAGTCCATACCGGGAACCTCCCCTGGGGCCCAGGCTCGGCGGGGCAGGGTCTGTGAAGACTTGGATTTGATCCCCAGCTGTGCAGAAAAAATCTCACGGAGAAAGAAAAAGGGAAGAGATTTCCATCATCCTCTTGATTGAGCAGTTTTCTGCACTCTCCTAACATCTCAGTTCCCACTCCCAGAAGCCTGATAAAAGGAGAAATGTGACTGGGGAAGATTTCTTTAAAATCATCAGACTATGGCCAGTATGAGAGAGGCAAGTGCAATAGTTTAGATGTTGAATGTTGCCCAAAGGCCCATGTGATTAAAGGCTCCGTACCCAGGGTAGTGCTGTTGTGAGGTGATGAAACTTTTAAGAAATGGGGCTTTGTGAGAGATCCTTAGGTCACTGAGGGGTGTAGCCCTAGAGAAAACTGTGGGACCCTGATCCCTTCCTGTCATTTTCTTTGTTTCCTGGTTCATGAGGTGAGTGGTTTGCACCACCATGTACTCTTAACATGACATACCCTCCTCACAAGGGCCTAGAGATAAGAGGCCGCTTGATGTTGTACTGGAACCTCCAGAACTGTGGGCCAAAATAATCCTTTTTTCTCTATAAGTGAACTGCCTCAGTTGTTTCACTATACTAAAGGGAAATTGACACAGCATGGCAAACATATGTAGGAACCTAAGGGTAAGTTTTCCTCAAGAACAGAAGAGCTGTCTTCCACACACCATTTTGTTTTCTCCTTGCTGGGAGGAGAGCTGGAGAAAGCAGAGCAATCAGAATCACCAGTGTTGTTTACAGCATTGAACAGGGATTTAGAAAATTAGAAGACAAAAGTGAAATGGAGGGGATCAAAAGAAAAATCAGAGTGTGAGCCTACTCATTTTCATTTGTTTGTCTTCATTAACCTTTACTAGTTTTTATCAAAACATTAATTATTGCTTTGAGGTACACATATTTTAAAAATCAAATTACTAACTCTTCTCCCACAGTTTTTAAAATCAGAGTTGAATGTTGAAAGTAGTCAAATCCTTTACCATCTGTAGAGATAATTATATTTTCCTCCTTAACGAATTCATATGAGTTACATTAATAGATTTCTTATTATTGAAGTTTTTCCATTCCTAAGATGAATCTTAAGTGACTAATTTGTGCTCTTTAAATATATGGATTTTTTTTCTTCTGAACTCACATTATGTTCGTATTTTAGCTACTTAATTCACAGGTACGTTTGATTTGATTGATTTTTTTACTGTATATAATTGCAATAATATACAAGTAAATGAGTCATTTTAATTTAAGAATTTTATTGCTTTTTCTAGAAAGTGCACTTTACAGAAGAATGAGAAATGTTAAATATAAACATAGTGAGAACTTTACTGAAACTTCCTATTTTGTAAAACTTTGTGTACACATAATATTTTCTTAATATTTTAATGAACTTTGTGGTCTATATATTTTTATTCTTTGTTGCCCTAACAGCTACTGTTTGAATTAGTTAAAAATGTATTGACTGTAAAGCACACTGTTTGCTCATAAGTACTTTACAACTCATCTTTTTTAAAAAGCTGCTACCTTACTGCTACATTTTGACAGCAAATACTAGAAATCATTGGGTGTTCCTTTGACTGCATAGCTATGGAAGGTATGGAATATTGTATTATTTGGACTGGCCAAGGATTTAGCTTAGTGGCACTGCGCCTGCCTTGCAAGCGCAAGGTCCTGAGTTGAATCCCCAATACCAGGAAAAAATAAAAAACAAAGATACCCCTGTAATATTGTATTAGATACCCCATTGCTGAATTCAGTGATTATTTTTCTCCTTGAGTTTCTGTTCACGATTTCCTTTTAAATACTTAAAATTATTAACATGATTAATCCATTCTTCATTTTGGGAGATTTCTGCAGTCTCATGGCCAAAAGAGGGGCAGGGAACATGAGGTCATAATCTGTGACATCCTCCTTCACTTCACAGTATGCCACCTGGAGTTCAGAGAAGTGAGATTACTTACCTAAATCAACATTTTATCTGAAAATGGGAATGGAGGTGAAAGAAATGTGAGTATATAATTTCAAAAATGAATCTATGTATGTGAAAACACACATATATATGTTCATATATATATATACTATATATATGTATGTATGTCAGTGTCTCAGAATAAATTTAGCAACAATTTTAATTTGATATTAGCCATACTTTATATACATATGCTGTTACTTATTGTTAACACAAAAGCTTTTAACATTTCAGTAAGTGAACAGAATCTTCTGTTGTAGGAGAACTTTGCATAAATGCTTTTTTAAAATCAGGAGATACATACTTCAGCTTTTCTAACTTGTAGATTTGTGAAGTTAAAATATATCTTGTTATCGTTCTGATCAAATGGTAAAATAAATGTGCCACATATTTATTGTATCTGTAGTTTGCATGTGGAATTTATATTTGCCTATGGATGCTTTGTTATGGATTTTTCACATCAGGTTAATCCCCCTCCCCTTTAAAATTACTCTTTTGGGATACAATGTCAACACTCGAAAAACAATAGCCTTCTTATACACAAATAATGGACTCACTGAGAGAGAAATTAGGGAAACAATTCGTTTTACAATAGCATCCAAAAAAAATGAAGTATCTAGGAATCAGTCTAAAAAAGAAAGCAAAAGACCTCTACACTGAAAACTACAGCATTCGGAAAAAAGAGATCGAGGGGGATATAAAAAATAGATTCTCTTCTTTGACTGCCTAGACCATCATACCATCTGCAAATAGATGAAATAGAGACAGTTTTACTTCTTCCTTTCCAATCTGCAGGCCTTTCATTTCATTTGCTTGCCTTAATGCAGTGGGTACAACTTCCAGAACTCTGTTAGGTAAGAGTAATGAGAGCACACATCCTTTTCTTGTTCTCAATTTTATAAGGAAGCATTTAATTTTTTCATCACCATTATGTTAACTGTATGTTTTTAAAAAAATAAATTCTCCTTATCAAAGTGAAAAAAAATTATTCTCTTTTGGCTTTTTTGTTAAGTCATTTTCTTCTGAGTTCTATTTTTTTCTAGTTAGTTAATTCTTTTTTTTTTTTTTTTTTTGTGGTACCAGGGATTGGACTCAGGATCTCGCGCTTGTCACTTGCACTTGTGCAGTGCCATTGAGCTAAATCCCTGGCCCTGGTAAATTCTTAGATTTCTTTTAAAGACTGCTGCTACACCTTCTGACCTTGAGTCATGTGATGTTTTTTCAGCCTATACTAATGAGACTTTATCATCATTTAGTTATATATTTTTAAATGATGCGCTCATGAAAAATATATTTATTATAAAATTTGCTGTTGTGTTATGTCCACTTATTTATGTAATTAAAAATTATTTTTAGTACTGAAATGAATGGATTTTTATATCTAAAATACTTATGAAAATGGAGTAATATATGTTATTCAGATAATATTTTATACTTTGACCTTTACCCTATGGTTACTGCCAACATTTGTGTCATCTAAACCTTTTTTGATTCATCAAAACAGTAATATACTGGAAGAAGATATATTCCTCACTGTGGTTGGCCCCTTTAAATTCACTTCAGTATATCCATGCTGCCCATAAACCTTATTGTGTACTAATTTTTGTCTTTTTCTTTCATTATGTTCTTAAACTAGATTCTTAAGAAGAAAATTAGTTCTGAAACAATGATTCCTTCAAGGATTTGTTCTAGAGAAGTTGTATCAATATATACTCTCTCACCAAGTGGTTAAGAGAAGACTTAATATCCCTGGGTTCCTACTTTTGGGCATTTAAAAACCTAGTACCATTAGTGCTGCTGCTATGTAGAGAAGATGATTTTCATGCTTATGTATAATCTTTCACTTCAAGTTTTTGCTGTTTTAATTAAAAGCTTGGGATATTTTTAATTTAGTAATTGAGTATAGGGACATCAAATAAGTTTACTGGTGTGTTAAGTGAGATGTTTCTATAATACATTTTAAAGCTTTAGTATATCATAATGATTTTCAGCACATTTTGAATCATAAGTAATATACAGATGAAAGCTACATGGAACAAATTTTTCCTTTTTTCTTTTTCTGCTTTGAGTTTTCTTTCTTTCACTTCTGTATATTTCCTTATGATAAATTAGGTCTTATAGAAACCTCTAATTTTTCACTTTTTTGTGGCTGTCATAGATTATAAGCATCAAGTTCAGAGTTAGGGTGAGTTTTGAAATATAAACATATAAATGTAGGCATTCTTAAGGAGTTGGAGCCTTTTCAGATTAAGCTTGGCAAATGTTTTATGTAGGTGAATTTTGTTAAAGTCAGGAAAAAAAGGTATTGTATGGAGATAATAGGATATTTAATAAAAGTTGAACTTGATTTTATGCTTATGAACTTTTTAGTGATATAGACCCCTACTTATCCATTATGATCCTGTAAAATGAGCACCACCTTAGGGCCAGAAGGAGCTGTATTCACTTCCTTGCTCTCACACCTCCTGTGTAACATGAAACAAATAACTTATCTTTATTATCTTCTCTCAAATAGACACAGTGACCTAATTCTTACATTTATTGAAAGGCTTAAATAAGATTATAAGTATAAAATGCTTGGCAAATATTTACTATCCAATTCATTTAGTTCTGTCTTCATTCATTTTTTTCTTCTTATGTGTCATTTAAGGGCTATCCCATAAACCTGGGGGATAAGAAATATTAGTGTGAATTATAACCAAATAGTGTGAAAATATACTTATTACTTTATTTAAAGCCTGTTCAAAGAAGTATTGAGTCTACTATGTTTATGAATGCTTCACCACATCTAAAAAGAACAAATCTACCGACATAAGTTTTAAGTCTTGTTAATATGGTCAGATCAAGTGGCATATAGACATTTTACAGACCATTTTAGTTGTCTTAGGAAGTTCTGATGATATGGTTAGGGTATCCAAGGCAAAGGGAGCAATACATTATTTTGCTTAATAAAATAGTTGAAATTTTGAATTTTTGGATATATACCTGGAGAAGGAAGGTGAGAAGTTTTGTAGATAAGAAAACAAAAGAGGGAGGGAGAAAAAGGTTGTGGCTTATTTATTGGACAATGAAGAAAATTGTCCAGTGAGATAATAATATCCAGAGCATCTAATAGTTGCCAGTTTTTTCTGTAGTAATTTTAACCGCTACCTGTACACCATGTGAATTATTATTTCCAAATCAGCAGTTACAAGTCTATGGTAAGAAAAATTTTATTTCATGAAAAATAATTTAAAGTATCATACTAATCAGTCTTGAAATTTTAATTGTATGAATAGATTAAAAGGAAAATAAGCACCCGAGAAAGAGATTTGTAAAGAACAAGAAAGGAAATCAGAAATGAGGTTGAAACTAATTAAATACAGGATGGAGGGCTGGGGATTTAGCTCAGTGGTACCATGCCTGTCTTGTAAGCACAAGGTCCTGAGTTCGATCCCTGGCACCAAAAAGTAATAAATAAATAAATAAATAAATAGAAACAGGATAGAAAATTGTGTTCTGAAGTGCTTATTTTTCTGTAGTGTCACCATTACTGGGTATTATATTGAAATGAACATTATCCATTTAATATTGGGGATTTTTGAAAATAGTAAAGTTGAATTTTTTCTTGTAATTATTTAACTTTTTCCATCTCTATCAATTGAATTAATACACATTTATTGATGTTTACCATATTTCTAGACGTTGTAAAAACAAAGATAAATGAATATTGGTCCCTGACCTCAAGCTCATGGTTTAATGCAAAGGAAACATGGAAAAATTAATCATAGTGGTTATTATAATCCACATGCATAAGAGGGGTAGAAAATGAAAAAAAAATACATTGTGTACATGTACCAACTCCCCATGATAAATGTAATAAATATGTACTGTGAGCATGTAGTAGTAAAAAAAAAGAGATGTTCTTTTTCTTGTTTATAGAAATGAGGCCATTTAATGAAAAGAGAGGTATAATACACTTTAAGTTTTGATCAGATGATCTAATGGAATTTTTACACATGTAGGGCTTCACTCCTATATGAATTCTCCAGCTTTTAGTAAGATTTGAGGTTTGTTCAAAGACTTGGCCAGTTCTTTAAATTGTAAGGTTTCTGATCAATGTGTGTTCCATGTTGATGAATAAGAGTTGAACTTGAATTAAAGGCTTTGTTACAATCTTTATATTCATAGCATTTCTATTACATATGAATACACTGGTATCTAGTAATAATTGAACTTTGGTGGAAGACTTCACTACATTCTTTATATTTGTAGGTTTTCTCTCCAGGATGAATTTTCTGGCTGTTGTTTAAAGTCTTTATTTTCATTAAAGACTCTGCCACAATCTTTATATTTGTAGGGTTTCTCCCTGATATTACTTCTCTGAAGTTAGGGAAGATCTAATCTTTGATAAAAGGCTTTGTCATATTCTTTACATTTGTTTACTTGCTTTCTAGTATGACTTCTCTGTAGTTTATTGTAGTTTGTGTTTTGATTAAAGACTGTACCATAATCTTTACATTTATAGGGTTGTACCTTAGAATGAATTATTTGAAGTTTAATAAGAATTGAGATTGGATCAAACACTTTGCCACAATTTTTACATTTGAAAGGTTTCTCCTCAGAATGAATACATTTAGTAAGATTTGTTATTTGATGAAAAATTTTGCCATAATCTTTACATTTCTATGGTTTTGCCTCAGTATGAGTTCTCTACTGTTGAATGAAATGTGAATAACTACTGAAAGATTTGCCACATTCATTATATATATAAGATTTCTGTTCACTATGTATTCTCTGGTGATGAATAAAGTATGAGGAACTATGGAAAAATTGTCACATCATAGTACACATATTTTTTTTCCAGTATGAATTCTCCACTGTTCACTAAGATTTGTCCATTAGTGAAAGGGTTTGCCACTGAAGAATTTCTCTCCAGTATGAATTATCTGGTGTTGGGCAAAGATTGAGTTTTGATTAGAGGCTCTGTCACAATCTTTACATTTGTAAGGTTAATCTAGAGTATGAATTCTCTGGTATTGAGTAAGGAATGAGGTAAAGATTGTTTTACAGTCTTTATGTGTGTAGAGTGTCTTTCCAGTGTGCATTTTCTGGTGTTAAATTTTGAGCACTGATTAAAGACTTTTCCACATTTATCAATTTGGCAAATATTTTCTGGAAAGTGAGTACAGTGATATTCACTTGGATCTGTGCCATGGCAAGTTTTTTGTTTTGTTTTGTTTTGTACCAGGGATTGAACTCAGGACCTTATGCTTACAATGCAGGTGGTGGAACCACTGAGCTAAATCCCCGGCCCATGGCAAGTTTTTAAAAATGAATTTTATAGCATCAAAATTTCAGTCCAATATAAATATCCTATAATTATGTAGGGTATATTCCTTAATAAAAACCTTCACATAATCCTTACATATCTCATGAGTTCTGTAAATATATGTATCTGGATTTTGTTTGAGTGTTAATGGAAAGGTAAACAGCACATTTATCAAAATTGTATATTTTGGCACACAAATGACATATTTGTTGATTCCGGCATAATAAACTTTAAAAAAAATGTATGAAATGTTCTCATGTTCTTTCCTTCGGTAATTCTTACCACTATAGACGTGTAGCTGCTCTCTCTTGACTATTTATAATTCCAGGTTCTTTGCTTTCTTCCAGAAAAGTGATCAGTTACTGTTTATAGAAACTTAACCTCTTAATTGAAAAATGGAACATGACACTTGGTTTAGATTCCTCCAGAATACATTGACATTGGTTTACCATTACTATTATTAAGAGAAAATCAAAGATATGATAGAGGATTCTAGAAAAACTTTCCCCAGATATTTCTAGATGTCATCAGTCTATAGAGAAAATTATTCCAATTTGTTGATTCTCAGCTCAGCTTTCAACTATACAAAATTAAAACTAAAATGGAGAAATTTTTTAAAGTTATAAGCAACAAAATTTGATGCTAGTGAATTTCTCACATTACCCTAAATATTCAGTGAAAAGTGTATAATTCTTCAAGAAATGAGGACATGCACACACACACAAAAGCAATGAGGACACAAAAGTGAAGAAAAAATGACATGAACATTTTCTCCATTTGTACCAAGAAATCTCCATTTATTTTCTTGAAAGCAAGAACTTGAGACTCATTTATCTGAATCAGAAGCTGTCAGGAGATCATCTTTAAAAAGTATAAAAATTAAATATTGATAGTGAATTAGAAATTCTATGAAGTTATTCTTACCCAGAAAGATCAGGTTGCTCCGATTCTGTAAGATTATATTACTAAACAAATTCTGTTGAGCCGTGTCTTAGAATTCCCACTCTTCTAAAAAGAAATCAATGGCCCCCTCCTAGAATTAGAATTTAGAATTAGAATTTTAGGAATTTAGAATTCCTAAAATACCACATTTGCTCTGTGGTCATCAGCAGAGCTGTTGACTCTTAATTCTTCGTCCTTCCCTTTGTCCCCCAATCCCTCCAATGTTTGGTTCTCTTCTCATTTGCAAAAGCTCTATTTTCATCATCTTTTTTACTCTTCAATTCTTTTTTTCTTCCCATTTCCCCCCACCTCCCACCATCTCTTCTTCCCGTGTCATTTGAAAAAGATCTCCCTAGTTTGTATTTACCTGCCTTTTTCTATTTTACACTCTATCTATCTATCATCTATCATCCATTATATCTCATTTAAGAGAAACTGATATTTAATCTAGTATGTCTGACTTATATAACTTAACATTATGTCTTTAGTTGCATCCATTTGACTATGAATGCCTCAAGTTTATATTTATTTATGGCAGAGAAATATCCCATTGTGTGTAAACACCACATTTTCTTTATCATTTCATCTCTTAATAGACATATACATTGTTTCCATGACTTGGCTTTTATAAGTTATGCTGCTATAAACGGATCCCAGTAATATGTTCACTTTAACTCTTGTAGGAAGATATGTAGAAGGGCAATAGCTGGATCAAATGGAATTTCTAGTTTTGTCTTTTTTAAGGATTCTCCACACTAATTTCCATAGTGGTTGTACTAGTTTACTTTTTAATAAACAGTGCAGAAGAGTTCTTTTTTCCTCACAACCTCACAAACATTTGTTATTATTTGATTTATCAGTGATAGCTATTCTTTCTGAAGCAACATGGTATTTCAATGCAGTTTTAATTTGCATTTCTCTAATGGCCAGAGATGATGAATATTTTTCATGTATTTATCCACCATTCTGAGAAGTGTCTATTCACTGCTATTCCCCATTTTTTGGTTGAATCTTTTATTTTGTGGAGTCTAATTTTTGAGTTCTTTCAATATTCTAGATGTTAGTCCTCTACCAAAGGAATAACTGGGAATTTTTTCCCATTTTGTAATTTGTCTCTTCATTCGATTGATTGGTTTCTTGGGTGTAATTTTATATGATCCTGTTTGTTGCTTCTTGGTATTTCTTGTGCCATTTGGGTTTTGTTCAGAAGGTTCTTGCCTATTGACTATGTCTTCAAGGGTTTGACCTATTTTATCTTCCAGGAGTTTAAGTGTTTCTAGTTTAACATTTAGATCTTTGATCTATTTTGATTTTAGTTTAATACGTGGTGAGATATGAGTCTAGACTGCAGACATCCAGTTTTCCCAATATCATTTATTAAAGAGTGTATCTTTCCTCTAGTATATATTTTCATTTTCTTTGCTAAAATCAAATAGCAGAATATGCCCGGGATTGTTTCTGCTTCCATCTGCTTCCATTCCTTGATCCACATGACTGTTTTTATGCCAGTACCATGGTGTTTTAATTACAGTAGCTTTGTAGTATAACTTTAAATCTGGGAATGTGATCCCTTTTACTTTTCTTTTGTTACCCAGGATTGCTTTTGCTCTTTTGAGTCTACCTCTAATTCCATATGAATTTTAAGATTGTTTTCTCTATATCTGTTAGAAATGTTGCTGTAATTTTGCTTGAGATTATGCTAAGTCTATATATCAATTTTGGAAGTACAGTAAGTTCCTGACTTATGAAGAAGTTCCATTCAGGGAGAACATTCATAAGTTGAATTTGTTTGTAAGTCTGACAAAGTGACTTCATTGGCACAGTAGACTTCACGTGTTCCATGATCTTGTCCTTGTTCTTCAGAATTGTGCCAATGGTAGACCAATTCATGTTATAAGAATGAGTGATGTCTACCATCTTTTTGTCTTGGTCCAATCTCTCAATTATTTTCATTTTTGTTTCTATGGTTATTGGTTTGAGCTTCCTAGCAGTCCTCTCCACATCACCACTGCTTTTCCTTTTGCTTCCAGACATCCTGAGTTCTGGTTGAGCACTATACTACTGTACATCATTGCACTGTGCAGTAAGCACATGGCAGCACAACTGTGACAATGTTCAGTAGACATGTGGGCTACTTCTGCAATTTGTTCACATTATGAATGCTCATAATATGAAGTCTGATCATATCTGTGAAGTTCCCAATCAAATGTTCATAAGTTGGGAACTTACTGTATAGTCATTTGGAGTATATTCATTCTGCCTACCCAGGAACGTAGGATACCTTTCCATTTTCTGATATCTTCCTCAATTTCCCTTTTTCAGAGTAATGTAATTTTCATTGTAGACATCTTACACTTATTTTAATTAGGTTAATTCCAAAGTGTTTAAGTTGTCTTGATGCTATTGTGAATAACATTGTTTTCCTAATTTATTTCTCAGTGAATTCATTATTAGTTTATAGGAATGTTATTGATTTTTGAGTGTTTATTTTGTATACTGGTGCACTGTTGAATTTGGTCATTAATTCTAGGAGTCTTTCTGATGGAATTTTTTGGGTCTTATAAGTACAGAATTACACTGTCTGCAAATAATAATGTGTTGACTTTATCCTTTCGTACTTGTACCCCCTTAATTTCTTTCTCTTGCCTGATAGCCCTAGCTAATGTTTTTGGATGATGTTAAACAGGAATAGTGATAGAGGACATCATTGCCTTGTTCCCAATTTTGGAAGGAAAGCTTTCAGTTTTCCCCTATCTAAAATGATTTGGCAGTAGGTTGGTCATAAATGGCTTCTATCAGACTGAGATAAAGTCCTTCTATACCTGTTTTCTTCAGGGCTTTATTATGAATGGATGTTGGATTTTGTACTCAACTTTCCTAATGCAAACCATGATTGTGATCTGATTGTCTTTTTGTTTGAAAAGTTTTTTTTGTATGAAAACTGCCTCAATGTTCATTCCTAGTTAAGATTTTGTTCAAAATATGCAAATTGTATTTTCTCATTTCATACATAGTATGTTTGGCAGTATTTTATATTTTTTGTTAAATATCATAACAATATTAAATATAATACTAAAATATACTTGTATGAGGAATATAAAACAATTAAGAAAACATTTTTAAAAATTCATTATACTAAAAGATTAAATACAAAATTTTTTTTATTTAAAAATGTGAACTAATATAACAGGAAGAAAGTGGTACATCTGGGATCACAGTTTATAGGAAAAACACATTAACTAAGAAAAAACATCAAAATCTGATCTCTTAAAGTAATTATAATATCTTTTATTAATATAAGTTATGAGCTTTCTGTGTGTCATCAGTATGCATTCCTTGGATTTTTAAATACTTCCATTTTCACCACATATTTTTGAGCCTACTCAATTCTGTAGGTTTCTTTTTCTCTTTCAAATTATTTTGAGATGGAAAATCTTTATGCTCACAATATAATAATGCCTGATGATTCTTCCTGAGAAATATCCAGTAGAGAAGGAAGTTGTTTATTGTTTAATGTCTGCAGACACTTAGGCCAAGTGTTTTTAGTAAGTAAATGTGAATTTTTAGTAAATGTGAATACACGTAGATGCCTGCGAATCACATCTAGCACTTGTCAAGTATGTGCCTTCAGTGAATGGTCACCCCAGGTCTCCTGTGGAATATAGGCTTTGTTCTCCTCTACACAGGTGATCATAAAATGGCTGGTTTTCCACTCACATTTCATAAAATCAGCAGGGACAACACTCTCAAGTGGATAAATTCAGAAGGCAGATTACTTCATCTCACACTTCTGCCACCACCCAGTTCCCAACAACTCTTGCACATGTGCACAGGATAATAACTGGTATGCCTCTCCCAAACTCCATCCTCAGAAACTGTCTGTAGTGTCATTGTTCCTAAATCTACCCATCAAAGCCCTTCAAAACTACCTAGACAGTCCCTGTTATATTCTCACCCTCAGGTCCAAAATCTTCTGTAGCTACCAGATATCTCCATCTCCTTAGATTTCTTCTCTACCTGAATTTAACCACATTTACTTGAAAGAAGAGGGGAATAATCCAGACCATATCCTTCCCTTCAGTATCTGCAAAATAAACCACTCCTTCCACCAAAGTTGTATTGTTCTTCACCCATGGTCTTCACATCACATTCCCATAGTCTGCCATTTTCTCCCTATTTGAAACTTTCCTTTATAGATAATGTGTCCAAGATCACAGCTCAGGCATCTGAATTTAGCTTTCCCTGGAACTCAGGTATGCATGAGTGCTGGTACAGGTGCTAGAGAGGTAATTATTCTACTTCAAAATAAGGCAAGGGAGTAATGTGCCTTTGTTCTCATAGAATTTACTCAAAAAACTTCTTATCATAAGATATTTTTTCTGACCTTAGAAATAAACTTTAACCCTCCAAAAAGCAAAATTAACCTTGTCACGCTTTCTTACTTCAAAATGTCTATCTAGCAGCTGGAATCCACCCTCATGTAAATTTCATATAAACTGTTATTACATATCATTTCCTTTAGGATGGTGGGAGCCTGTCTTTAGCAAACACCTACCTTCAAATTATGAAACTTCCTCCTGTTACACATATATAGGTCTATCTTTCTTTTCAACAAAGAGAACTATCAAACACAGGCTTCTAAATTATCAAGTGAAATTTGGAACTAGTTACAAATGGATCTTCTCACTTAGATATTAATTACTATTTTGACGACATATATGTAATAGATTGTTTATGCTTTGTTGTACACAAGGACCCTATTTTCTTTGGCTTTGCAATCCTTAGTGGATTTTTTGTGATACACATATATTCTGGATTAGTTGAAAAATAAAATATTTTTCTATTTTGTATATTTTAGGGAAGTTTTCTCTGTTGACACTTGTGGCATTAATCGTGATATGTCAAGTTGAATGGATTAAGAAACATTAGATAAATAAAACTCATTTCTAGGAGTTTCTGTGGATGGCCGGCATGACTGCCACTAAACAAGAAAAGACCCATTCCTGATGTGGGTGGCACAGAACAATAAGTTTGTAGCCTGGATGAAATAAAAAGGAAGGAAGTATGCCTATTTTGAAGAGCTCCAGTCTTTCTGAGTGGATGAGCTATTTTCTGTCATTGCCTTTGGATATTGTCCTCCAGGTCTCCAGTTTCTTTACTTTTCCAATGTAAACTGACATCCATGACTCTTCAGTGAGATTGCAGCCCTTCAGCTTTGGAAGGGCACTGCATTTCTGATCCCTCTTGTTCTGCAGCAGCAGGTACTGGGTCCTCTGGCTCCCCAGCATATAGAAAGCCACTGTGGACTTTCCTGTTTCTAATCCTGTAAGCTGGTCTGTTTATTGTTTAATGTCTGCAGACACTTAGGCCAAGTGTTTTTAGTAAGTAGTTACTTTAGTAAATGTGAATACACATAGGTGCCTGCGAATCACATCTAGCACTTGTTAAGTATGTGCCTTCAGTGAATGGTCACCCCAGGTCTCCTGTGGAATATAGGCTTTGTTCTCCTCTACACAGGTAGAAAATCCCCTTGTATAATTATATATATATATATATTTTTTTTTCTTCTAATAATTCTTTTCTTCCAGAGAATCCTAACAAATACAGACTCTGACACTAGGAGTGGTTCTAGAAAAACAGAATTATAAGGATGCATTTTTGTAATTGGTTTAGTTATTCCTGGAGTTAGTTCTCTAATTTGATGAGACCTAAAGTTGCCATGGGCTCTCCTGATAGTATAGAGAATATTGGTACTTCATAGTTTGACTTACTTAAAGTAATATGCAACAGAGATCCATTTGATTATCTTAATCCACCATTTCTGAGATGCAAGAAATTTAATAACTGTATATAATACTTTTGAACATTTTTGTAAGAGCAAATAATATAACACTGGCTGTCTGCACACAGCATGTCTGGACAAATTACTTAGGAAGATATTGAGCTCAAAGACTTAAATTTCAAGATCCAGACATGCATTAACAATTTTAATCTACATATGTCAATAAAGTAATAAAGGAAAATAATGAACTCAAAAGAGATTAAAATTCCCAGCTCCAGAAATGCTTTAAAAGTGTGAACACTTCTACCAGTGTGCTGAAGGTGAATCTTCATTTGTCAGGCAGAAGTTGCCAAAACCCAAAGCCAAACCCTCATAGTGTGATTGGCTGAATTATAGCAAAAGTGTAATACTCACCTTAGCCAAAGTTTATCTGCAATTAAAGTGAGAGAAGTTTTTGGAAAAGTTTTGGATCCAGTAAATTGGAGTGGGAATATTTGGGAGGACTTCATTAAGAACTCCAGGCAATGAACTTCTACATTCAGAGATTATTTTGGGTAAGAAAGAGATTTTCCCACATTCAGTGACAGAGTAATCCCCACTCCCATCACTTGTAGTGTTTGCTTATCCACCTCTGCCCAAGGAAGCAAATCCTGTCTGGCCTTGTAATGACCTTTCCAGATGCAGTTAACAAGCAAGGCAAGACCAATGCTCCTGAAGACCCACCTTTACCATTCACTGTTGCTTCTAGGCATAGAATCAGTTTCGAATCTCAGAAAGCTCCTAAAGGCAAGGTACACAGCATGTCCCATGAGGAAGTATGCTACCCTCCCAAAGGACTTCTTGAGTTTTCTAGTTGGAAATGGATTTTAAGTGTTTGAGACAATGGTGGAAAAAAATATAAACCTGAAGCAGTCTGGATTTCTTTTTAAGGGCTGATTAAGCAAATTCTGGATTTAATGTCATACTTTGTGAAGATGAGAAGATGCTAAAGGTTTATTTGGTTTGTTGGCTGAAATATGGATCAAAAGATGATCCACTGTGAATGAGCTGGAGATGTCTGATATTCCTAGGTTTACTGTTGATGATGGTATTCAAAGGTTCAAGTAAATGAGCATGCTGGAATGGATTTGCCAGGTAAAATCTACTTCTTCACAGTGGGAGACTCCACAGAATATACTCTTCATTATTACTTTAGGAAACATGTTTCTGAGGGGAACACTAGCATCCTTGAAGAACTCCACCTTTGCTCTTCTCTGTATGCCAGAGTTTATGCCAGGGACCACTGTCACTCAATTGGAAAAATTAGGATGAGTATAATTGGAATCTAGAGTGGCAGGATCATATTCTCCAAAAGGGGAAAAAACTTGTCCCCTTTGGTTGTCTGTGCCTGGGGGTGTGACATCCAGAGCCTGGCTGGTGGCCTGGGGAGAGCTGATGCTTGTCTGCCACTACTGAGTTTGACCCCTGTAGGGAAAAATAGAAATGTTTATAAATATTTTGGCACCTATGTGCTCAGACTCAAAGGGCATATTTGATATAACATGCAATCTTTTTGGTATTCTAAAATTAATTTTTTTTGGTAGCAGAGATCGAACTCAGGACCTCGTGCTTGCCAGTCAGGCGCTGTGATGCTGAGCTACATCCCTGGCCCTCTAAAATTAATTTTTGATGTGAGAGTCTTTAATCTCTTATAGCCGTCTTGTTTCTGAACTCGCTATAGCCCTGTGAATTTGATATACTAATGTGGGGTGCACCTGTGTGTACCCTCATCCTCTTGAACAATCTCCCAGCTCACTAGGGGGACATGTTCAGCTCTCGCACTGTCTGTAATGCAGAAACTTCCTTTGACCACTGCACCAGTGAATTCTGTTCCCATTGCACTCCCTGGTGATGCCGGAATGTCACATCGGGTGCCTGGGGAACTTGGCTCTGTGTTGTGAGCTGGCAACAGGACCGTTGATCCCTGCGCTGCACCAGAAAGCAGTAGCTGTCACACGGAATCTGCGAGCATCATGGGTCCAGCTCCAAATGGAGATGATTACTATCAGAGGGTTCCTTCAACATTTTCCAAACTAGATGCCAAATCGTTGCCTTTTTTGGGTTTTTTTTTTTTGGTACTGGGGATCGAACTTGGGACCTTGTGCTTATGAGGCAGGCACCGGAACTACTGATCTAAATCCCAGGCCCTCATTGGCTTTGTTCATAACCAATAATCTAGACTCCATTGGAAACAGATATGCATGAAGATTTTAACTTGAAAGTCAAACTTCCTCAGCAAGACAGTATAGAGCTGAGTAGTGCAAAAGCATCTTCTGATAATTCCTTATTGAGGAGGGGAAAGAGATGGCAATATTTATAAATGGAAATCTGTCGGGAGCAATGCTACATAATTTTAGGGTAAAATCATTTGGTTAGCCTAGTTCTGCCTACAGCCCAGCTATGGCATTCTGAGACATAATTCCATTTTGGCCTCTGGTCACAACTGCGACCTCAGTGATCCAGTGATGCTGTGATTCTCCAGGACAAGATTACACCAGCTGAAGACATCCTGGGAGGAACAAACATCTACTCAGTTCCCCCTTGTTCTTGAATTGTTACCTCTTGTTTACATGGATGTACTGAACTCTCTGCAAGTCATTTGTTACATCTGTTTCTCCCCATGTACTGAATAAAAGGTGCAGTAAGCTCGGGGCTTTCGTCTTTGCCGCCCAGAGCAGCACTGTTCAGACCCAAAGGTCAGCTTCTTCTCAGTCTCATTTTTCTATCTTTCCTGTATTTTGCCTCGTGCTGCCGTGGCTCGCAGGAGACTAGGACTTACTGCAGAGGTTCTAGTAACATCCCCTTTCCCTGTTCCCTACAGAAATCTGTAGTGCTCAGTCCCTTATGTTGGAAATGTTTTTTGCATCACCAACTTTCACTCTAATCCCTTGCAGGACTCTCTGTGGTCTCATAAAAGGCTTTAAATTGAGTTCGTGTGTTCTGCAAGGTCAGGGCACAGCCCTGCCTTCTGGCCCCACCAGGTGGGGACACAGGGCTCTCCTCATCCATTTTGTGGAGCTACTACAGAGCACCACATACTGGGAAATTGATAAAATAAAGACATTTGCTTGGCTCTTTGTTCTGGTGTCTGAGCTGCCTGAGAGCATGGCACTGGCATCTAGTGAAGGTCTTGATGCTGCATCATAATCGGGAAGAGTACATCCCACAGGAAGAGAGCAAGAGGAAGCTGAGGAAGCCAAACCAGCTTTGTAAGAACCCACTCCCTCCATCACTTACCTATTCCCATGATAACTAACCCACCCAGGCCATCATTAACCTGCCCCGCTAGAACCAACCCACTCCCAGGACAATGGCCTCAAACCATTTATGAAGATGGAGTCCTCATGACCTCATCATCACCTAAAGGTGTCACAATGGCAGATAAATTTCACCGTGAGCTTTGGGGACAACTTTCACCCCCCAGCAGGATTGAGGGCCAGATGGGATCCTCTCCGGCCATGCACGCAGGAGCCACATCAGGAGGATCTGCCCAAATTCAAGATCTTCGCTGGATCTCTTTTTATGCCTGAGAAACACTGTGGGTCAGAAGCAGCTGAGTGTCAAATAGAGAGCCGGGTGTGTTAATAAGATTTAATAAACTTTTATTACTTTCTCTCGAACAGTCTACACGTTAAAATTCCTGTGGATTTTGTGTAAAAGAAAGTAATAAAAGCATGATTTTTCCTTAAAATCATAATATCTTATAAATAACATAGATTTTTAATTTTTATACCTATTTGATTTTTAATTCAGGCAATTTTTAATTTTCTCTATGGAAAAATGGTGAAAAGGATATTACCAATCAAAGTCTATTTTATTTATTTCAAAGTCAGTTTCAAAGATTAGCACATGTTTGCTTAGGGCCATTATTCCTCATTTTGATTTGTTTTCAGATTAATGCTTATTTTAAAAACTCTTTTAGTGGTACATTTTAGGTATACACTACATTTACATTTATCATTGAGTATTTGTACCTGTACATGATGTATCTTAGCTCTTATTTTTTCCCCCATTACCTGTGCACCCTTCACCCCCTCCACCCTTCCCTATTTACATAGACTTTGTTTCCATTGTTTTTCTCTCATAATTTTTCCTTTCCCTTCTTTCCTTTCCCCTCCCCTTCCCACTACCCATACACCTTTGGACCTTTTCCTGTTTCAAATTATCAATTATTCATTTTAATCATTTTAATCCTTAATTACACTTTCAGTTCCTCACACAAGAGAAACTATTCGGTATTTACACATGTGTTTCCTATTTATTTCATTTAAGAGGATGGCCTCAATATGCATCCATTTAGCTATAAATGTCTCTAGTTTCTCGTTCTTTATGGCTGAGTAGTACTCATTTTATAAAAAAACCCCACATCTTCTTTATCCAGTTTCCAGTTGATGGGCATTTGGGCTGTTGCCAAGCTTTCGCTATTACGAAGTGTGCCGCTATAAACATGGGTGCACATATGTCGCTGTGGTCTGATGCTTTTAATTCTTTGGGGAAGATACCCAGCAGGGGAATAGCTCGGTCAAATGGGACCTCTAGCCCCAGATGAATGCTTTTAAGAGATGGAAATTACGTTGTATTTCCTTGCATGAGATGGAAGAAAATAAAGCACAAGATCGCCCCCTGTTGTACAAAGGGAAAATGAAAGTATTATATCCAAGCAATATAATGGTCTCTTCAAGGGCAGAGTGCCACCTTACCTAATTGCTCCGGTGGGTGGCCAGCTGCATAGCAAGAAGCGGCAATGCAAAGGCAAGAGGCAGTTCTGTTCTCTTTTAGAATCCTCTTTATTTATGTGCTCCATATTCCAGTCAATTTTGTGAAGCTAACATTAAAATGTTTTGAATAATACCTTGCCTAAGGTTATGTCATACATACCTTATAGATAAACTGATAGGGCTAGTCACCCTACAGGCATGTGAGAAAAACTATCTGTAGTCCTTTAATTTTCAAAGAAATAAATAGACTATGCTGTCTAATTTGTGTATTTATTTATTTATTTATTTATTTATTTATTTATTTATTTATTTATTTATTTGGTACCGGGGATCGAACTGGGTCCTTGCGCTTGTGCAGCAGGCAGCGAAACCACTGAGCTAAATCCCCGGCCCTAATTTGTGTATTTAAAAGTATCATTTAATGGGAGGATTTCTCTTAAAAGCCACCTTTTAACATGGCAGAGCATAAGGGTAATCTGTTTTATATAGTTTACCGAGTTGGACATTCATTTCATAAAATAAGAGTTGTCTATTAATTTCACAAGTGATTACTAGAGCAAGTGCCTACTGTATACTGCTATCATCTTGGCTACTTATACAGTCATTTTTAAGTTTCCCTTTGTTACTTGTGGGAAGTATGAGGTGTGATTCTCACTTTCAGACAAACACATTGGTACTGAAGGTTTATACCTGGCTCTCAGCCGCTGAACAGCTAGGTTACGATATGATTCTCCCAGCCTCTGCCTTCCTTCCTTTCTTCCTTCCTTCCTTTCTTTCTTTCTTTCTTTCTTTCTTTCTTTCTTTCTTTCTTTCTTTCTTTCTTTCTTTCTTTCTTTCTTTCTTTCTTTTTCCTTCCTTCCTTTCTTTCTTTTCTTTCTTTTTCTTTCCTTCCTTCTTTCTTTCTTCTTTCCTTTTCTTGCTCTTCCTCCTCTTCCTCTTCTTCTTTTCTCCCCTCTCTCCCTTCTCCTTCTCCTTTCTCTCTTCTTTTTGTTTGTTTCATGAGACAGTGTCTTGCTATGTATTCCATGTTGCCCTTGAACTCACTGTGTGGCCCAGGCTGGCCTTGAACTCACGGTGATCCTCCTACCTCAGCCTCCTGAATGTTGAGATTACAGACATGTGCCACCACACCCAGCTCCCTCAGCTTTTCTGACTCTGAAGTCCTGGAATTTGCATGGGCAAAACCTGAGTAAGCATCCAGGGGTCTGGGGACCTGGTGGCGCATGATTGCTGATCTCTAATCACTGGAGGAATGGATTGCTTACCCTTACTGGCTTCCAGGGGTAAACGCCTGTTCATTTTGATGTTTCTTCGGTTTGACTGCAGTTCTATAGGTTGTTGTGGGGACCAACATCTATTGAAGTCCTTATTAGCTCAAGCTCTCATGACCCGTTTATGTAAATGACTCATATTTTCATGACTACCAGAATATCCCAGTTCAAATTGCCTGAGTATATGGAAACCAGCGTGAAGTTAACACTTCTTTTGACAAAAATTGTATTTTGACAGATGAAGAAAGGGCCTGCATTTGATTCATCTTTGTCTCCCCAAACCACTTGCAACAATGTTTTACATACTGTTAAGTAGATGTTTGTTGAGTGAATAACTGAGCAATATTCCCAAGGCAAGCTTGACTTAGTAATTGGGAATTTCTTTGGTGATTAGAACTATATAGACAGTTTTGGGTAACCACATAAAAATGTTCCTTTTACAGTTTTATCCCAAAGGTGGAAGGAAGAAGTTGAAACCCCATCAGCCAGACTGACAACTTGAGAGAGAAACTACTGAGATCAAAACAGCACTTGAATAGTTATGTTGAATGGGGGTGACTCTGAAATTCCCTGTGATTTTTGAATCAGAAGCATCAGAAATAATACAAATAGAGGAACATTTTCTGCTTTAAGATAACTCAGTGGTAAGAGGGATGCCAACAGATAAGCCAGTTATATCTAGAATTATAAACCATCATTTTGTAATACACGAAGGTTCCTCATGTGGTGTTAAATACAAATTTGGGGATAAATGAGCACGTGTTGATACAGTTACTAAGTTCTCTTGGTGTCCACATAATCATGAAGGTGATAAGCATGACTTTATATTTCAGAGTCCATTTTTAATTACCTCCTTTGCCATTGGTGACCTCTTTCCTGCTTAGATATATGCTTAGCCTCCCACCTTCTGTTTTCCCCATCCTTTCCACCACAACCTATTCAGTGAACAATGTGTTACTCTTTCTTCGGTATGTTTACAATGCCATTTGCTGCACGGTTATCTCAGTGAAGTGAACAATTTTCTCCCCACGGGAGTAGCAAGGGAAGAGCTCTTGCACTGAGTCACCCTGGCCTAGGTTAGAAGAGGGATTAGTATTTGTGAGGAGTCTAAAAATTGTAAAGCAAACTGAAGACCAATCACATGTAGGCAATTTTAAGCAGGATCAGTGACAAATTATTCCTCTCTTAAAGACATATTTTCTTGGTCTAAGTTTTACATTATTTTGATTACTGTCGAATTTGAGTGATAAAGGCATAAACATCAAAGTGTTTTATTTGTACGACATATGCTTCAATAAAGTTATATCATATTCTACATGGAATTTAACTGAAAATTCCCAGTTATACAGTTGCATTCAGGCTCAGGCAACTCAGCTCTCTGCGCAGTTGGTTTCAAGAGTTTGTTTTTGTTGTGGAATTGTGTTAACTTGCTTTCAGTAGTCTTCATGTCTCTAATCCCTATGCTAGTGTATATTTTAGCTTTTAAATAAATTCAAAATAAACAAAGAGCACAGAGCTTAAGTTGATACTATTCTGCTGTTCTGTGTGACCACGTGTACTCTGCATTTCTGGGAAGTACAAAGTTGGATGTCTAATATATTTATTTGATTGAGGCAAATTGTAAACTGTTGTACCAGTTACTGATTCCATTTTAAAGTTTCTAGCTGCTGAGAGCTTTTAAATTCCAGCTTCCTCTCTTCTCATTCTTACACAGCTTTATAGGAGACTCAAGTTTTTTGTTTATAAGAACATCAAACTAGTCCCTTTGGGACCAGCTGAAAGTTGAAATCATTCAGACCCCTGCCCATGCATAAGAAATTTAATCCATTTCTATCTGCTAATAACTATAAAATTCCCACCCAGCATCCACTCCCTGCTACCTCAAGACACTTTCACACCACCATATTCCTGCTCTGCTCTTCCAAGAAAACTTAATCATATGAATGATAACACTTTTCAGACTTTATTGATGTGTATATGGCATGATATTCAAACCAAATTCCAGGTGTTGACTAATCCTGTCTCCTAGCATAGCTATCAAAACTATACATAAAATCTTTTCAAAATTTAAATAATGTATAAAATGAAATATATATTTAATTGGTTTAAAACTAAAAAAATTACTACTTACTAAAAAGTATTAATGCACATAACTTTATTATGTAGAGAAGAGGGAGTTGACAGGATATCAACTATTCTAGATAAACCACTGGTTTATTCATCTATCAATGCCCATTGAAAGAGTTATTGGCTGCTCACTTTCTATTGAAAACCCATGGAGAGGCATACTTAAAGAACATCTGCCATGTTAACCCAGCAGGTAGTTTAATCATCAGGAACTAGCTGTCAAAACCTAATTCATGTACAGCCTGGAAAAAAAAGTTCATTCTAGTCTTGGGGAACTTATGACACTATACTGATATTGTTAAGTAATATAATTTCTTCCATATTACTGTCTTAGTCTCTTTTCTGTTGCTATAACAAAATACTTGAGGTTGAGTACTTTATTAATAAAGATATTTATTTGACTCATGATTCTGGTCCAAACAGCATGGTGCTGACATTGTGGTGAGAGCCACCTGGCTGCGTCACAGCTTCGCAGTGAAAAAAAAGGAAACTGGTGATATTTAGAAGGGGCATATGTGAAGGAAGCCAGAGTTCAGGGAGGCGCCACTCTCCCAAGAATTAATTTGCTCCTGCCAGACAGCCCCCCAGTGGGACCAGCATTAATCCATTCATAAGGGTGGAAATGCCACAACCTAATTACCTTCCTTTAGGCTCTGCTTCCTTAGATTCCCAATACATCAACATTATCACATTCGGGACACACTTCATCACATGAACCCTTAGGAACCAAGCCTCGCCCAGACCATAGCAGTTACTTATTGTCAATTCGCTGGAGTTCTAATAACTAGAAGAGACATCACTCTCTTTCCATCAATGTGTCTTTGAATTGATTCCCCTTAGGTAGTACAAATGAAACATTTTGTAGACCTCAGGTCAAAGCAAAGGACTATAATAAGGGTGGGTGGGTACCAGTTAAAATAATATTCAACACATTACAATGTATAGTATAGTAATAAATATACAATGGCAGAGCAGCTTATAGCACTGTGTAGTAAAATATACACATGCCACTCACAGGCTGAGGATGTTGGTGTCCCAGAAAACCTAGATCAAAACTTGGTTGCTATTTTTTTTTTATCCCTATGCTCTTCCTTCCCTTCTCCCTACCCTTTCCCTTCTTCCCCTTCTCTTTTGAACAGTTTCTTTCGACTTCCTAATATCTATTCTCCATTTTGGTTCTTATTACCCCCCAAAATAATGGAGGCAAAACAATAGAAACAAAAGTTTTGTAAATGGGGAGGGGAAGGATTGAAGGGAAGGGAAGGAAAGGGAAGGGGGAAAAAAAGAATTAAGATATATTACATAGAGGTAAAAGTTTCCTATGATAAGTGTGATCATTATGTATGTAAAAAATGTACCAATAAAATTAATTTTAAAAACATGGTGGGTAAGCCTAAAATTTTCTCACAGAACAAGTGAGTTTTATATTGGAAACAAAACACATACCATAAAATCTATTCCTGGTAACTTTAAGTGTACAGATCAAAGTTATAAATTATATGTACAATATTTTATAATATAAGTTTATAATGATGCACAGCATCTCTATAGCATTCTCATGCATGACTGAAGCTCAATATTATTATTAATAATATTATTATTCCATATTCCTTCCCCAAGGCCCTAGCAGCCACCATTCTACTTTGTGCATCTATGAATTTGATTAATTTAGATATATCCTATAAGTAGAACTGTGTGATAATCACTCTCTTGTAATAGGTTTATTTCACTTATATGATGGTGTTAAATTTAATCCATGTTGTAGTATGTGACAGGAATTTTTTAAGTGTCAGTTGTATGCATATATATGTGTCACTTGTATACATGTAACACATTTTGTGTGTCTATTCATCTATTCATGGACATGTGGATTATTTCCCTATGGTCATGGTTTATAATCTTTTTAATATGCTATTGGAGTCGGCTTGCTAGCATCCAATTATGTCTGCAAAATTCAAGCTTCTGCAAGGAACAATAAAGAAAAGACAAGAATAGAGGTGCAAAATCAATTTCATCAGAAAAGAAATTATGATGAAATTAAATAAACAGAAATAAGCACAAAGGAAATAGGAGAGCATAGCCAATCTACAAGAGCAAAACTGTTGCAATAGTCATTATCCAGATAAGTAAAAAAGACATTTTGAGAGTTTTCATTTGTGGCCATATGATATTTTCATTCACCATATCACCCTTTAAATTTGCATATCATCTATTATAATCATGTATCTTTTCCCAATCCACTTTAATTAAAGGTCTTATCTTTTCTAAAATTAATTTTATTCCTACATTTTAGGTATATAATATAATGACATTCCTCATTGGAAATTTGCACCTTTGCATAATCTCTCTTGGTTCTTATTTTTTCCCCATTCCCCTGCCCTCCCTTCAACCCCTCCATCCCTCCCTATTTACAAAGATTTTGTTTCCATTGTTTCCTTTTCTCTTATTAATTCAATTCCCTTCTTTCCTTTCCCCTACCAATCCCATTTCCCCCTCCCCTTTGCCCCTTTTCTTCCTATTTCACATTATCTATTATACCTTTTACTCCTTATTACACTTTCAGTTTCTCACACCAGAAAAGCTATTCGGTATTTACACGTGTGCCATATTTATTTCACTTAAGAGTATCACCTCAATGTGGATGAATTTAGCTATAAATGTCTCTAATTTCTCATTTTTATGGCTGAGTAGTACTCCATTTTATTTTTAAAAAACACATTTTTAAAATCCAATCTCCACTTGATGGGCAATTGCCCTGCTTCCAAGTTTTAGCTATTACAAACTGTGCCTCTATGAACATGGGTGCACATGTATCACTGTGGTATGATTCTTTTAATTCTTTGGGGAAGATACCCAGCAGGGGAGTAGCTGGGTCAAATGGGACTTCCAGTCCTAGTTCTTTGAGGTATCTCCATACTGATTTTCACAGTGGTTGCACCAGTCTACACTCCCACCAGCAGTGGAAGAGGGTTCCTCTTTCCCCAAAGCCCTGCCAGCATTTGTTATTAGTTGATTTCATGATAGCAGCCATTCTTTCTGGGTGAGGTGGAAACTCAGCATTGTTTTCAGTTGCATCTGTCGAAAGACCAGTGATGTTGCACATTTTTTCATATGCTTATTTGCTATTTCGACTTCTTTGTCTGAGAACGGTCCCTTCATTTCAGATGACCATTTTTGGATTGGGTCTTTAATTTGGGAGGTTTGATTTTTTTAAAGTTCTTTATAGATTCTAGATAGTACATCTTTGTCTGAGGAACAGCTGGTAAAAAATTTTTTCCCACATAGTGGGTTGTCTCTTCACTCTGTTGGTGGTTTCTATTGCTGCGCAGAAGCTTTTTAATAAGAAGAGATCCCACTTGTTGATTGTTTGTGCTAGTTCACGGGCAACTGAAGTTTTGTTCATAAAACCTTTTTCTACACCAATATTTTCAAGAGTTTTTCCTAACCTCTCTTCCAGCCAGTTTAGTGATTCTGTTTTAATATTTAGATCTTTCATCCATTTCTATTTTAGCTTACTTCATGGTGAGAGATAAAGGTCTAGTTTTAATCTTTGGCAAGTTGAAACCCAATTTTTCCAGCACCATTTATTAAAGAGGCTATCTTTCCTCCAGCGAGGGTGTTTGGCTCCTTTGTCAAAGATGAGGTGGCTGAGTGTGTCTGGAGTTGTTTCTGCATCTTCTAATCTGTTCCAGTGGTCCTCAGGTCTGTTTCTTTGCCAGTATCATGCTGTTTTTATCACAGTAGCTTTGTAGTATAGTTTCAAGTTGGGGGTTGTTATACCCCTGCCATGTCTCTGTTACCTAGAGCTATTCTGGGTCTTTTCTTGTTCCAAATGAATTTTTGGATTGTTTTCTCGAGGTCTATGAAGTATGCTGGTGGGATCTCAATTGGAATTGCATTAAATCTATATAGCAGTTTTGGAAGTATGGCCATTTTCACTATATTAATCCTTCCTACCCAGGAGCAGGGGATGTCTGTCCATTTTCTAATATCATCTTCAATCTCTCTTTTCAGAGTGCCATAGTTTTCAGAGAAGAGGTCTTTAATTTCTTTCATTAGGATGATTTCTAGGTATTTCAGTTTTTTGGATGCTATTGTGAAAGGAATTGTTTGCCCTATTTCTCTCTCAGTGAGTCTGTCATTGGTGTAGAGGAAAGCTATTGATTTTTGTGTTTTGACCTTGTATCCAGCTACTTTATTGAATTTGGTTATTAAGTCTAGGAGACTTTTGATAGAGTTCTTGGGATCTTCTATATAGAGTATCATGTCATCTGCAAATAATGACAATTTGACTTCTTCATTTCCTATCTTTATTCCTTTTATTTCTTTCTCTTGTCTAATTGCTGTGGCTAATGTTACCAAGACTATATTGAACAGGAGTGGTGATAGCGGATATCCTTGTCTTGTTCCTGATTTTAGTGTGAAGGATTTCAGTTTTAGACCATTTAGTGTGATACTGGCTGTTGGTTTTTCATAGATGGGTTTTATCAGATTGAGGTAGAGATCATCTATTCCAACTGTTTGTAGGGTTTTTATCATAAATGCATGTTGGATTTTGTGAAATGCTTTTTCTGTGTCTATGGAGATAATCATATGGTTTTTGTCCTTGGCTCTATTGATATAGTGTATTACACTGAGTGATTTGCGTATGTTGAACCATCTCTGCATCCCTGGGATGAATCCCACTTGATCTGGATGTATGATCTTCTTGAGGATCTTCTGCATTCTATTTGCCAGTATCTTATTAAGGATTTTTGCATCTATGTTCATTAGTGAGATTGACCTATAGTTCTCCTTTTCATTTGGGTCTTTCTCTGCTTTGGGGATCAAGGTGATGCTTGCTTCCAGGAATGAATTTGGGAGTATTGCTTCCCTTTCAATTTCATTGAAGAGTTTAAACAGTAGTGGCAGTAGTTCCTCTCTAAATGTCTTGCAGAATTCGGGAGTCAAGCCATCAGGACACAGGCTTTTGTTAGTTGGCAAGTTTTTAATTACATTTTCAATTTCATTGATTGATATTGGGTTTTAAAAAAATTTTTAGGTCTTTTTCATTCCACTTTGGTAATTCATACGTATCTAGGAATCTGTCCATTTCTTTTGTATTTTGCATGTTATTGGTGTATAGGTTCTCAAAGTAGGTATTGATGATCCTCTGGATTTCTGCTGAGTCCTTTGTAATTTCATCCTTTTCATACCTAATTACATGGATTTGGGCCTTTTCTTTCCTTTTTCTGATAAGGTTGGCTAAGAGCTTATCAATTTTGTTTATTCTTTCGAAGAACCAACTCTTGGCTTCATTAATTTTTTGTATCATTCTCTTAGTCTCCATTGCATTGATTTGTGCTCTGATCTTTCTAATTTTCTCCCTTGTATGAGCTTTGGGTTTATTCTGCTCTTCTTTTTCTAGAAGCTTGAGGTGCAGCATCAGGTTGTTTAAATGGACTCACTGTTTTCCTAATATGAATATTCACTGCTATGAATTTCCCTCGTGAGACTGCTTTCATTGTGCCCCATAGATTCTGATATGTTGTATTGGCATTGTCATTTAATTGTAGGAACTGTCTGATTTCTTCTTTAATTTCATCTGTGATCCATTGGTTATTCAGAAGTGTGTTGTCCAGTTTCCATGTGTTTATGAAATTCTTGCAGTTGCTTTTGCTATTGATCTCTAATTTTATCACACTATGGTCTGATAATATACAGGGGATAACTTTAATGCCTTTGCACTTACTTAAACACATTCTATGAGCGAGTATGTGGTCTATTCTGGAGAATGACCTGTGTGCAGCTGAAAAGAATGTGTATTCTGATTTTGTGGGGTGGAACACTTTGTAAACATCTGTTAAGTTCATTTGTTCAAGAGTTTGATTGAGTTCTAGTATTTCATTGCTTATTTTTTGTGTGGTTGATCTATCTATTTGTGACAGTGGGGTATTGAGGTCCCCCACTACTATTGTATTAGTGCTTATTTGATTTTTCCTGTCTGTTAGTATAATATAATTGGGCACACTAGTGTTTGGTGCCTATATGTTTATGGTTGTCATCTCTTCCTCTTGGATTGTTCCCTTTACAAGGATGTAGTGTCCTTCTTTGTCTCTTTTAATCAGTTTTGGTTAGAAATCCACTTGATCTACAAAGAGGATAGCTACTCCTGCTTTTTTTTTTTTTTTGAGTTCCTTTCACATGGAGTATTGTTTTCTACCCTTTAACTTTCAGTCTATGAGTTTGTTTTTGAATTAAGTGTGTTTCTTATATGCAGCATATTGTTGGATCTTGCTTCTTGACCCATTCTGCCAGTCTATTTCTTCTGACTGGTGAATTGAGACCATTGACATTGATGGTTATAACTGATACATATTGACTTATCATTTTCACGACTTTTTCTTTTTGTTGGATTCTCCCCTTTGCATTTAGTTTCTTGTTGTGCCTGATGGATTCATCATTCTGGGCTTCCTGGGCTTGTGATCCTCATTGTCATTTCTTAGGATATTGTCTAAAGATTTTTTGAGTGCTGGTTTGGTATTCATGAAGTTCCTGAGGTGCTCTTTGTCATGAAAGTATCTTATTTCTCCATCAATTTTGAAAGATAGTTTTGCAGGGTACATCAATCTGGGTTGTAGGATGTTTTCCTTGAGGGCTTGAACTACATCACTCCAAGCTCTTCTTGCCTTGCTGGTTTGTGTTGAGAAGTCTGCTGTGATTCTGATGGGCTTTCCTTTGTATGTGATTTGTTTCTTTTCTCTCACTGCTTGTAGAATTTTGTTCTCCTGTTGGATTTCTGTAATCTTAACTGTTATATGCCTATGTGTAGATTTTTTTTGATCAAGGCTAGTTGGAGTCCCATATGCCTCACTTATCTATATGTCAAATTCTTTTCCCCTCCTTGGGAAGTTTTCTGACATCACTTCTGTGAACAGTTTTTTTTTTTAATGTAGTCTGCACTCTCTTCTGTTTCTTCACTTACTCTGATCAATCCTATGTTGTTCTTCTTGCATCATTTAAAGGCCTTTTCTAAAGAATAGAAATTGTGCTTCTTTTGTGCCTTTCTTCATATTAAGTTCCTCCCAATAAATATTAACATATTAAACTGTTATAGACCTTGCTTAGGAAAATGATTAGTATTTAACCCAGCTTTTAAACAATGGTCTTTGACCATGGAGAAATGTTCATTTTGGAGGATCCTTTCCTGGACTCCAGATTTAGTCTCCTCTTTGGATATCCCTGCCAATGTGTTCTGGGTTAACCGAACTCACATTGTCATGAGTTGAAGGAATTTAGAAATGATTGCTTTGAGAAATATTTGTACATGTGTACTTTATACTTAGGATTTATACTTGCATTTCTGTGACATATAGAAGTCTTGTATAACTTGAGTAATGAAACACTTAATCAGTCCTTAGATTTCTATATATTTTTATATATATCTAGTTAATACTGGAATTTTAGATGTTACACAGACTCTCCAAGACATTTTCCCACCTATCTTACCTGCACCAAAATGAAAGGCACAGAAATATGTGGTCTTTTTATTATGTTGGTTTATGCATTTCATGGTAGGGTATAAAATAATGTCATTTCTAATTTTGTGTGATGTACTTACTTGCTATATGTGAGATATTAAAAAATTTTTTTAAAAGAGGGAGTTACATTGATCAAATGTATTTTACTTCTATAAATCATTGATATGAGCATAAATCTGTTCTGTGAACATTTCATAATAATTGTTATCTTTTTATATTTTTGTTCTGAATTAATAGGAAAATAAATGGCTAGAAATCAATAAACAAGAGCAGTAATCGAGGTGTTGATTGATTCAGAAACTGTTTAACTCTTTGCATAATGCTACTACCCAGACAATTATTGCTGAAATATATGCAAACTCAAATCCAGATTCCTCAGAGAGAATTAATGAATTTTATGAAGAAATGTGCAGCAGTGCATGACAGTTCGATGTACTTCCAGGCAATTGATAGAGCATGACCATTTTCTATAGGGAACTGTGCAGAGCATTCAGGTAAATTCTATTAAATATGTGACCAGTCATTCACAAAAGGTATTTACATATCTCTGAATATGAGGTGCCCCGATTGCTTTATGGCATATGGAAGTAGAGAAAACCAGAGCTATAATGGAATTTGCTGTACAGAAAGATGAATATAAATAAGGATGTGAGTTCCATACAGTGTTTGGAAGGGCAATATAAATAATCAAATTTAGGATGAGATTTAAATTCTCCCTGTCTACACAAATGCTCAAAGCAAGATATGCTTAAAGATAACAATGTTGTTTAGGTAATTCATCTTTGGAAACAATAGCCACAGAAAGCCACAATTCCTCTAAGGGAAGAAAAAAATTCTTTTGATAGATTGAAGTGGTTCCATAACTACTGTCAGATATATATGTTTAATCCATATAGGCACAAATTACATAGGACCGCATAAATCTATTTAACTGAAATGTTCACATAGGTTTGGATTAGAAAACACCAGGGTAAGATTGTTGAAGATAATTCTAGAGACAATACTACCAGTAACTGTTGTTCTTTTTGTTGTAAACAAATCCATATGTTATTTTTTATTGATTTGGGTAAATGTTCTCTTGTTCACTTACCATCTAGATAGTCTCATTATAGATAAGAGCAATCTTGTCAGTGGTTGATTTGATCTGGAAGATCCTAATTTCTGGGCCCACTTTCACATATTTTGATTAAATAAGTCTTCATATTGAATCATTTAATATAACATATATATAACTTGATGTAAAATAATATCAAATTTATTTGATATAAAAATATTTAAGTTTATTATTCAATCTTTATGACTTTGAGACTACAACTAATCCTACATTACCTTTTAAATTTAGATAATACACCGTCTAATTTTCCACTATTTGTGCAATTCCATTTATTGGTCACTCATTCTATTGTCCACACAAGATTTTACCTTGTTTTTCATATATTCATGAACAATATTTTTACAAAAAACAAACAAAAAACAATATTTTTACTCTCTCTCTATAAAATACCATCGGATAATAGGAATTTCAATCAACTCTCTGCTAAGAAGAGAGATGGAAATAATTATTCGTTTCACAATGAGATAATCATCATTATAAAGAAATGCACATGGTCCTATGAGAGCAAACTAGATGAATGTCTAAATCAAATTGTTCAGTAAGTGTTATCAGAAACAAAAAAATAAGTTGTGTCTTGATGGCAGGGTAGAAGGAACATTACAAATACAATGTTTTGATTAGATAATGGGAGGAGAATAACTTGAAAAAGCAGGATGACACTATGAAATGTGTGATATTTAGATTTATGATTTCTGTTTTATTTTTATACAAGTCCTTTATTAGACATACATGTTGGAAATTTTCTATATTGTAGCAACTTATCTTTTCATTCTGTTTATGGTTTACCATATTTTCAGCCAGTAATATTGTTTAATGGAAATGGCAGGTAGAAATCCATGTGATAAAAATATTAGAAGATATTTTTAGCTTCATTTAAGTGCAGATTTTTCAGAAATCCCATTTTAACTGAAATTACATATTATGTACCAGTATACTAGTATATTTTGGTCAGCATATCTCAACAGGGATTGTATGTCCACAAACCTCTCTGCTATGCCTTCTACTTAAATCTATATTCCCAAGTTCAAATACATAGCTCAAGAACAGAGATACACAACTAAGGTAAGTCCAAATAGCTCATTTTATTCTATAGTACTCACTGATTTCCGTCTAGATTATTTCTAGAATAAATATGGGGTTGAAAATCAGGATGCCATGTCTCTGATGATTACTACCATTCAACTACCTGCCTAAGAAACCTTGAGCAGATATCTCTTTAGAATAATGTATGAATGAATTTTAGTTAATCTTCATCTGTTTACATTGTACTCTTTGAAATTTGTACTCTTTGTTTGCATTGTACATATTGAAATCTAATATGTCAACAAATCAACCGTATCTGGACTAATTAAGCTTGGAGGAGGTCATGATTTTTGGTTATCAATTCCATACTCTTTGCCTGCTATGTATTCTGACCAGTTTTCCAGGACCAATAAAGATGAGATATACACAAGTAGAAAATTCCTTCAGCAAAATAATTCATAGAACATCATTTTGCCTCTAATTCAATCTTCACTTCTTTAATGCATAAAAATCTTATGTCCATGTACTCCTCTCTATGGACTATAATGTACAGCATATGCTGGACTTGGGAAGGACATCTGATACAATGATTTCACCTTTGTTTTCTAACAGGTGAAGTCATATGATCAAAGTTATAAAAATTCATTAATATCCTTCTCTAAGTATCCATGTAGTTGAAGGAATAAATACTGAAAATATCTGGTAGAGGAATAATTATCCATGCAATATATATCTAGCCTTAAAAAAATCTATAAAGTACTTTACTATTTTCTCTCTAAGTCTTATATATTTGATATCTAGATTCATTACCTTGTGGATAAATCTCCAGTTCTCCTCTACTTGAAATATGTCACTTCCAACTTTATTAGCTATTATCAGAATTATTATCCAAGTGAATGAAAATTTTTATTTTCACATTTTTATTACTATTTAATGTCATTAAAATTTTTTTGCTGAGAATTATTATTATTATTATTTTTTATATTAAATTCTTTTATTGGTACACTGTAGGTATACAACACAATTACATTTCTCATTGGGAATTGTACCTTTACATAATGCATCTAATCTGTTCCACTGGTCCTCAAGTCTGTTTCTTTGCCAGTACCATGCTGTTTTTATCACAGTAGCTTTGTAGTAGAGTTTCAGGTTGGGGATTGTGATACCCCCTGCCATGTCTCTGTTACCTAGAATTGCTTTTGCTATTCTGGGTCTCTTCTTGTTCCAAATGAATTTTTGGATTGTTTTCTTAAGGCCTATGAAGTATGCTGCAGGGATCTCAATTGGAATTGCATTAAATCTATATAGCAGTTTTGGAAGTATGGCCATTTTCACTATATTAATCCTTCCTACCCAGGAGCAGGGGATGTCTGTCCATTTTCTAATATCATCTTCAATCTCTCTTTTCAGAGTGCCATAGTTTTCAGAGAAGAGGTCTTTAATTTCTTTCATTAGGATGATTTCTAGGTATTTCAGTTTTTTGGATGCTATTGTGAAAGGAATTGTTTGCCCTATTTCTCTCTCAGTGAGTCTGTCATTGGTGTAGAGGAAAGCTATTGATTTTTGTGTTTTGACCTTGTATCCAGCTACTTTATTGAATTTGGTTATTAAGTCTAGGAGACTTTTGATAGAGTTCTTGGGATCTTCTATATAGAGTATCATGTCATCTGCAAATAATGACAATTTGACTTCTTCATTTCCTATCTTTATTCCTTTTATTTCTTTCTCTTGTCTAATTGCTGTGGCTAATGTTTCCAGAACTATATTGAACAAGAGTGGTGATAGTGGACATCCTTGTCTTGTTCCTGATTTTAGTGTGAAGGATTTCAGTTTTTGACCATTTAGTATGATATTGGCTGTTGGTTTTTCATAGATGGCTTCTATCAGTTTGAGGTGGAGACCATCTATTCCAATTTTTTGTAGGGTTTTTATCATAAATGCATGTTGGATTTTGTGAAATGCTTTTTCTGTGTCTATGGAGATAATCATATGGTTTTTGTCCTTGGCTCTATTGATATAGTGTATTACATTGATTGATTTTCGTATATTGAACCATCCCTGCATCCCTGGGATGAATCCCACTTGATCAGGGTGTATGATCTTCTTGATGATCTTCTGCATTCTGTTTGCCATTATCTTATTAAGGATTTTTGCATCTATGTTCATTAGTGAGATTGGCCTATAGTTCTCTTTTTCGGTTGGGTCTTTCTCTGCTTTGGGGATCAAGATGATGCTTGCTTCCAGGAATGAAATTGGGAGTATTGCTTCCCTTTCAATTTCACTGAAGAGTTTAAACAGTAGTGGTAGCAGTTCCTCTCTAAATGTCTTGTAGAATTCAGCAGTGAAGCCATCAGGGGCTGGGCTTTTCTTAGTTGATAAGTTTTTAATTACATTTTCAATATCATTGGTTGATATTGGGTTGTTCAGAATTTTTAAGTCTTCTTTGTTCAACTTTGGTATTTCATATGTATCTAGGAATCTGTCCATTTCTTCTGTGTTGTCCATTTTATTGGTGTATAGGTTCTGGAAGTAGGTATTGATGATCCTCTGGATTTCTGCTGGGTCTGTTGTAATTTCACCCTTTTCATTCCTAATTGCATGGATTTGGGCCTTTTCTTTCCTTTTTCTGACAAGGTTGGCTAAAGGTTTGTCAATTTTGTTGATTCTTTCAAAGAACCAACTCTTGGCTTCATTGATTTTTTTGTATCATTCTCTTAGTCTCCATTGCATTGATTTCTTCTCTGATCTTTATAATTTCCTCCCTTGTACGAGCTTTGGGGTTGTCTTGCTCTTCTTTTTCTAGAAGCTTGAGGTTCAGCATCAGGTTGTTTAATTGGGCTCATTCTGTTTTCCTAATATGTGTATTCACTGCTATGAATTTCCCTCGTAAGACTGCTTTCATTGTGTCCCATAGATTCCGATATGTTGTATTGTCATTGTCATTTAATTGAAGGAACTGTCTGATTTCTTCTTTAATTTCATCTGTGATCCATTGGTTATTCAGAAGTGTGTTGTTCAATTTCCACGTGTTTATGAAGTTTTTGCAGTTTCTTTTGCTGTTGATCTCCAATTTCTTCACACTATGGTCTGATAATATACAGGGATAACTTCAATTCCTTTACACTTACTTAAACATGTTCTATGTGTGAGTATGTGGTCTACTTTTGAGAATGACCCATGTGCAGCTGAGAAGAATGTGTATTCTGATTTTGTAGGGTGGAAGACTCTGTAAACATCTGTTAAGTTCATTTGTTCAAGAGTTTGATAGAGTTCTAATATTTCATTCCTTATTTTTTGTCTAGTTGATCTATCTATTTGTGACAGTGGGGTGTTGAGGTCCCCCAGTACAATTGTATTAGTGCATGTGTGACTTTTCATGTCCATTAGTATTTGTTTTATATAGTTGGGTGCACTAGTGTTTGGTGCATAGATATTTATGATTGTCATCTCTTCCTCTTGGATTGTTCCCTTTACAAGGATGTAGTGTCCTTCTTCGTCTCTCTTAATCAGTGTTGGTTTGAAATCTACTTGATCTGCAAAGAGGATAGCTACTCCTGCTTTTTTTCAGGTTCCTGTTGCATAGAGAATTGTTTTCCACCCTTTAACTTTCAGTCTATGAGTTTCCTTTTGAATGAAGTGTGTTTCTTGTGTGCAGCATATTGTTGGATTTTGCTTCTTGATCCATTCTGCCAGTCTATTTCTTTTGATTGGTGAGTTGAGACCATTAACATTGATGCTTATAACTGAAACATATTGACTTGTAATTGCCATGAGTTTTTGTTTTTGTTGGGTTCTCCCCCTTTACATTTAATTTCTTGTCATGCCAGATGGGTTCATTCTGCTTTGCTTCCTGGGGTTGTGGATCCTCAATGTCTGTTCCTAGGATACTGTGTATAATTCTTTGGAGTGCTGGTTTGGTATTCATGAAGTTCCTAAGGTGCTCTTTGTCATGAAAGTATCTTATTTCTCCATCCATTTTGAAAGATAGTTTTGCAGGGTACATCAATCTGGGTTGTAGGATGTTTTCCTTGAGGGCTTGAACTACATCACTCCAAGCTCTTCTTGCCTTGCTGGTTTGTGTTGAGAAGTCTGCTGTGATTCTGATGGGCTTTCCTTTGTATGTGATTTGTTTCTTTTCTCTCACTGCTTGTAGAATTTTGTTCTCCTGTTGGATTTCTGTAATCTTAACTGTTATATGCCTATGTGTAGATTTTTTTTGATCAAGGCTAGTTGGAGTCCCATATGCCTCACTTATCTATATGTCAAATTCTTTTCCCCTTGGTTGGGAAGTTTTCTGCCATTATTTCTGTGAAGAGATTTTTTTATGTCATCTGCACTCTCTCCTGTTTCTTCATTGACTCCAGTCAGTCTTATGTTATACTTCTTTGCATCATCTAGCAGCTGCTGGATTGATTTCTCATGTTCCCTTATAATTTTGAAGCAATTTTTCTTTTCCTGGTCACTAATTGCAATCTTACCTTCTATATCTGAAATTCTGTCCTCACATTGGCTCATTCTGCTGTGTAGACTTTCAATGGAGTTTTTCATGTCCTGGAAATCTATTTGCATCTGTTTTATGGATTCCATTTGTTTCTCATGTTGGAATTCCATCGTGTTCCTGAGCTCCTCTCTAGATTTATTAATCATGTCTTGCACTAGGGGCACAATTTCTCCTGTTATCTGAGAAATTATTTCTGATTTCATTTTTTCCAGATCCCCTTTTGTTGCCAGTTCAGTGGGTCCAGGTGGTTGAGTATCAGAGTGTTCCATCTCATTTCCCTTTGGGGTTGCTGTAGGTGATCTGAAAGTCTGGTTTTGAGACTTATTTAGGTGTTTTCTCATTTCGACTGGGGCGGGGGGCTGTTAGTGCCTCCACGGATTACCTCCTGTGAGCTGGGAGAAGTGGGACAGGGGCCGGGAGCAGCGGTAGGGATGGTGACCCAAAAGCCCTTTCCTGTGGGCTGGGAGCAGTGGGAGGGATGGTGGCCGGGAAGCCCCTTACTCTGGACCAGGAGCAGTGGGATGGCGGCTCAGAAGCCCCTACCTCTGGGCCAGGAGCGGTGGGAGGGATGGTGGCCTGGAAGCCCCTTCCTCTGGGCCAGGAGCAGTGGGACAGAAGGTGGCCCAAAAGCCCTTTCCTCTGGGCTGGGAGCAGCGGGAGGGATGGTGACCGGGAAGCCCCTTCCTCTGGACCAGGAGCAGTGGGATGGTGACTCAGAAGCCCCTACCTCTGGGCTGGGAGCAGCGGGACTCAGTACCTTGGTCTGGTGGTCTGGTGTCCTCTGCGTCTTTGTAGTGTGGAACCAGGTGGCTGCCTGTCTGTAGCAGGGTGATTCGGAGTGATTCTCCCATGGGACTGGGGACTCGGTAGGGAGTGGGCAGACCTGCCTGTCTGCAGCGGGGTGATCTGGCATCTTCTGCATGACTCAGGATCTCAGTAGGGCGTGCACAGACCTGCCTGTCTGCAGCAGGCTGATTCGGCATGTTCTGTGTGACTCAGGACCTCGGTAGGGCGTGGGCAGACCTGCCTGTCTGCAGCGGGGTGATTCGGCGTCTTCTGCGCGACTCTCATGTCCTTAAAATTTAGTATTAGCCAACCTTATATGTATGATATATAATTCAATGCTATTAAATATGCTTTTACAAATGACTAGTAAGACGAAAATTTTGCTTATGTTTATTAAGCACTTAATTATTCTCTATTGCAAATTGATTATTCATGTTCATGGGCTAATTCCTCAATACTTTGTACATGCTTTCTTATTTTAACATATATTTTGTATATTGATATTTTTATTTATACACCTGATGGCATTATTCTGTTTGTACTTATCACTATATCTGTTCATGCTTATACAGAAGACAAGTTAATCATTTTAATAAGGTTATATTATTTTCTTATAAATGGCACTTAAATGTTATAGTTGTTTGTTTTATTTTGGTGTCTAATAGTCTATTATCCATCATCTGTTCTGTTGGTTAATAAAGATTCAGTTATATAGCAAAATGTTAAATAATTGTTTAGTTCACTTATGTGTTGCCATATTCATTTGTCTATTTCTGTAAGTGTAGTATTGTAGTGTTTGTTTCTATAACTTTATTACAAATCTTAACATATGATAAGGAAATCTTCCCATCCTCTTTTGATTCCATAAAAAATCCAATTCTTCACAGAATTTAATTGAAATTGCATTGAATACCTAGGTTAGTTTTTAAATAATTATTATCTTAATGTTATATCTTTACGTGTATGAACTATAACATTTACTTATTCAACAGAAATCTGTGTTTTCATTTTAGTTTTTAATAATGCTTTGAAAATTTCTCTAGAAAACCATGGGTATTATCTTTTGTTGGCTTTAAGGAGATATAAATGGTAAACAAAAATAGTATATAGATAAGGTGTGTAATGTGAGGTTTTAATATAAATATATATTGTAAAATGATTACCACAAACTAGTTATTGTATTCATTTCCTCATATATTTATTTTTGCTTATGTTTGTGGTGGGAGTATTTTAGATCTATTTCCTTAGCATATTTCAAGTATACAATGCAGTATTATTAACTATATCCATGATTCACAAGCTTGTGCCCTCTGACCAAAACCCCTACTCCTTTACACACAACTTCCTCTTTCTCTTAAACACCATTTGACACTTTGTTTTTATGAGTTTGACTTTTTTAGGTTCAAAGTATAAGTGATACTGTGAAGTATTTAGCTTATTTCATTTTGTATCATTTCTTCCAGGTGCATACATGTTGTTCCATCATGATATCCTTCTTTCTAAAAGCTAAATGAGTTCTATCTGAGTGTGTGTATGTGTAAATGTGTTTCTATCTACTCATCCTTCAACAGATACATGGATATTGTGAATAATGTTCCAATGAAAATGGGAATTTAAATATCATTTTGAGATAATGATTTGATACCCTGAGTTATGATTGGTTATCATGTGGTAGTTCCATCTTTATTTTTTGAGTAACTTCTATGCTGTTTTCTGAAGTAGAAACACCATTTTATATTCTCATCAACAGTTCACACAGTTTCCTCTTTTTTTTTTCATTTCCATTATAACTAATTATCTTTTGATATTTTGACAATAGTCATCCAAATAGATAGTTTTGAATTGCATTTTCCTGATGATTGGTGATGTGAAGCATTTTTATGTATCAGTTAACCCTGTGTATCTTCTTCAGAAAAATGTTTACCCAAGCCTTTGCCCATTTTAATTTTGTTTATTCTTATTTATTTGCAGTGCATGATAGTTACATTCATCACAGGGAATTGGTGCATATACATAAAGCACTGCATTTTGTTTCTGTCTTCTTCCCTTTCCCTTCCACCCATCCCTCTAGCTCTTGGTCTCCTTCCCTTTTGCAAAATACCTATCTTCCTGTTTCCTGTTATCTGTTATTGTGTTCTTTAATTTATTTATATTTTGAGTTTCTTATATAAGAAATCATGTTAATATTTAAATTTGTGTGTCTGATTTATTTCACTTAACATTATGGTGTCAATGCATCCATTTTCTACACATCTCTCAAGTTTATCCTTCTTTATGTCAGAGTAGTATTCCATTGTATAAAAATACATTTTCTTTATAAATTGGGTCATTTTTCTGTTTTTTAGTTTGTTTTCCTATTGAGTAATATGAATGTCATATATTTTGGATGTTAACCCTTAGTTATATGTTTTGAAAATGTTTTCATCCATTATTTGGATTGCCTTCTCATTTTCTTGATTGCTTCATTTATTGTGCAAAAGCTTGTATTTTACTGTATTTCCATCTTTTAAAAAAATTGCTCTTGTGGCTTGTGCTTTGTCATACCCAAAAAATTTTGCCAAAATCTATGTCATGGAAAATTTTCATCCATTTTCTTTTAGAATTTTTGTGTTTGCAGCCCCACATTTAAATATTTAATCCATTTAGTGCGGATTTTTTGATTCAAGATAAGGATATTATTTTTTCCTATTTTTTTTGCCTGTGGATAGATAGTTTTCCTAGTACCATTTATTGAAGAGACTAATCTTTCCTCATTATGATGTTTTTGTACTCTTGCTCAACATTATTTCATTGTGGATGCATGGATTTATTCTTGAGCTTTGTATTCTATTCTATCGATCTATATATCTATTGTTACACTAATACTGTAGCATTTTTATTACAGTAGTTTGTATTTAAAATCAGGAGATGTAGAACCTCCAACTTCAATCTTTTTTAATGTTCATGATTCCTTTAACTGAGCTCTCATTTCTCCAACATTAGTGTCTAGAATCTTCACTAAATCTTCTTTATTAAGCTCTGTGGCTTTCAGCACATTCTTTCTGTCAAACTACCTATGATGTTATCTGAATGGTTAGTTTTCACTTAGACATTTTGGATTTGGCCAAAGTCTCAAGGAGACTTTACTAACAAATGAAGAAGTTTACTTTCTATGCATCTGCCATATTGCTAATCTTTCCACCTTGCATTGTAGATGTCCTAGCATCTGTGAACTGTAGATTCTGTTTCTGTAGCCTTCCCAAAAATGTTTCTTGCTTGGGCTTAGTCTTCTTGCACTGCTGGCAAAGCAAGTCACTAGGAAAAAGGTCTGGATGAATCTGGAGCTCACCAGGTGTTTTCACTTGTCAAGGAGATTCATAGACCTATGCTAATTGCTTTTCATTGCCTTCAAAATCACTATGGGTGTATCAATTTCTTTTTCTGAGTCAGTTTGGTCTTATACATTTTCAAGCACGTATACATAAGCTGTTTATTTTTATGCATGCTACTTTTTGTCATATTTTATTTTCCCTGAATGTACATTAGTAAGAAGTTAATACTGATTAACTATTAGATCTGAATTTGTAAGAAACAAAACTGGTTACTGAGGTCATGCATCTGAGCCGGTCTCTAAACAAGTGGGGAGGGTAAATAGTCAACTAAGTAGGGAATTCACTATGCTAAGTGTGACTGGAGGAGCCCTGGTAGTTAAGAAGTTAGGCCCAGCAGTTTAATCATTTGCATTTAAAACTTAACAGTTGTTTACAGAGGGAGCTGGGATAAGGGTAGCCTCTAAGTCTACTCTGTGGGTCTGGATAAGTGAACTCATTTCTTGTACTTTTGGTTAATAGTTAATGTTTTCTCTCTGTTCTTCAATTTTTCTTAGTAGTTTTTGCTGATTTTATGGATTCCTTAAAAGAGTATAAAGTTGATTAAATCATGTTTTAAAATTGGGATTATATCCTTCATACCTTCGTATTTTAACAAGTACAGGATGTTTAATTAACAAATGTATGTGGTGACGCATCAGACTCAATAGCAGTGTTCTTGGAAACCTTATTCTCAGGTTCCAAAGGGTGAGGAGTAGCCTCAGCCTCAGGTAGTGAATGCCTTATGGGCCAGGTGTCTAGTAAGTATCCCCTGGGCCTACATTTACATGTGGGACACAAGCAAGGATTACTTCTTAATGCAAAGAAGGTCTGAACATAAGAAATTCTGACCATTTTTTCCTTTCTTTCAGTATGATTCTACTTGTGAAATAGTATCATAATCAATACTTCCCTCTGTATTCTATTTTGGCTCTACAGGCCAGGCAGACCATGAAACTTTGACACTGAGTTTCCCAGAAGGAATCCAAGAGAAAGAATGGTGTCCTTTAATTTCTACTGGATTCCTTTGCCCTTGAGGTGTCCCCCAACGTGATTCCACTCTAAGGCAGGTGGCTGCCATCTAGGGAGAGACCCAGAAGATAAAATCAGACTGGACTATCCACCCTTTTACCAGCATCAGTACGTGATCTTATCTTCCCAGGAAATTCATGTTCCTACCCCTGTAGGTATTCCCAAAGCACATGTTACAACTGATTTCAGCCTTAACTGATCGTGTTTTAAAGAATGAAGCTTTGCTAGCAAAACCAGTCATCAAGAGATCTAAACCACTGCTTTCTAATTCTGAGAGGTTGAGGCAAATTAAAGGGCAGAACTTTCCATGCTGTATAGGAGTTCACCTGTAGAAGCAAAAAGTGGCTCAGAGGAGTTTTGCCCATGAAGAAGCCTTCCAGGGACCTGTGTTATTTACCTAGTCACCTAAGGCAAGCTTCCTCAGCAGCAAGACAAGGCTAAGCTCCAACATGGAGAAAATCTTAAGAGTTTTTAAACTCACTAGCAGAGAGAAAAAGTTCATATAAAAGCCTAAGCCATCTAACCCCTCCAAATTATTACATAGCAATTTACAAGTTTACAGTAAAGGTTTTAAAATCCACAACTTTTAATGAAGGTATTTTCCTTCCCTACACACACAAATGATGAAAACCAGATGGGGGGCGTGGATTGGAGTTTTCCCTTAAACTTATTAGAGATCCTTCCTTTCTCTAATTATACACGTCTCTATAAGGAAAGTGTAAAGTGGCAGGGAAAGATGAGAAATGTGACCAGAAAAGGAGTTTTTTCCTTCTCATGGTCGCAGTGAGTTATTGAAGACAATTTGCTCAGTTTCAGGCTGGAAAGGTGAGAATGGGGAATCTCAAGAGCTAAGACTGTCTCCTCACGGTGGAAGATCAGACCAGGAAACTGAGGCAGAACAGGCCCAACATTTTCTCTAGACTATAGAGAAGTATTGAACTGGAATGTCTCAGTGAAACCCGCCCCCAAGTCTTTTTTTTTGGTACCAGGGATCAAATTCAGGACCTTGCACTTGCGAGGCAGGCAGCATAATCACTGAGCTAAATCCCCAGCCCTCCCCAAGTCTTAAGTGTTATAAAGAATCCACTTGTCAACAAAAACCAGGCTCTTCATTGTGAGAAAAAGAAAAGTTTATTCCAGTTAATAGGAACTAGAAATCAGGAGAGTTTGTCACATCTGTGTATGGATAGGCTGACAATGGGAGAGAGAAATAGTGGCAGCTAGCTGGGAGAGATTTTATCCCTGAGGGGATGGGCTAACACCACGGGAGAGACATATTAGCAATTAACTGGGAAAGGAATTAGACTTCTATAGATATTGAAGGAGTATGACTTAGTTGCCCAAGGGCAGTCTGTTGGGCAGGTATACAATTATGGGACTGTTGGGCATCAAGGGGTTATAAACCATATTTTTGAGTCCATTTGCCTCACTGACTAGGAAGCTGCTGGTATTTGCTGAAGGCACCTGTTTATTTTTCCTGTTGATTTAGGCCAGGCTGACATATCCATCTTGTTGTTGTTATATACAGAAAAGGGAGGGTGGCGGGAAAGTGGGCAGACCTTCTCATGGGCTACTTCCAGTGTGGTAAGTGGGCGGCTCAGACAGCCTACATGGGCACGAACTTTAGGGAAACCTGTCTGGGAGTGGCCGGGTCCCCATCCTGAATGTGGTCCTGAGAGCATTCGGAGGAGGCCGGGAGGGGTTAACTGCAGAGTCTTGGCGGGACTGTTGGGAGAAGCTGCGGGCATCTCCTATGGGCTTTGTTAAAGAAACGGGAGAGCTAACTGGGCCAAAGGGTACGGGAAGGGGGAAGGGAGGTGTCTAGGGTCTTTTTATTGATTATCGATCAGGAGGAGGGTGAGTGGGAAAGGAGTTTCCTTTCTGGTGTCTCTATCTGGGGAGATGTTACACAGAGTGCCCTGAGAACAGATCGAACCAGACCAAATGAAGTAAATCACTCACACACACACACACACACACACACACACAGACATACAGACATGCAAGGCATTTACACATCTGGAATTTGAGTCCCTGTGGAACTAGGGGATTGGAGACTGACAGTCTGAGGTGTGGCTCTAGCCCTGGAGCCAGTGGAGGCTCCCAGGGGAACTGTCCCTTGCCTGAGCCAGCTTGCAGGTGTGTCCCAGCAGTCGGGATGGAGGAAGGGAGGGAGCTTTAGAGGCACAGGCAGAGCAGGTGGCACAGGGGCGTGCGGCAGAGTGGGGCCTGCGGAGTCCGGTGTTTAGCGCGTGGTCTTTCCAGGAGGGATTTCCGCATCTAGCGGTGTCACCTGTGGAGCCCGGGCCTGTGAAGGGGTGGAGGAGGGAGAGGGAAAGAGACAGCAGTGGTGGTGGTGGTGTAATCAAGGCAGCTTGGGGCTTGGTCTGGGGCTCAGGCTGCACGCACTCCAGGCCACTGCAACCCCGCTGTCAGTGGGGAGGGCTGGGTCAGAGCACAGTGTAGGTCTGCACTGTCCAGGCAGCGGCGGGCTGTGGGCAGCTTTCTCCTGCAGGCTGTGGTCCTGCTGCACGTGACGGCTAGGCAGGACCTGGAGGCCTCTGGCTGTGTTGTGTGAGGTGATCCCGCTGAAAAGGGATGACGAGGTTGGGAGGAGGCCAGGGGTGAGGTGCGAATGGCTCAGACTCTGGGGTTGAGTGAGGGGGGCTGATAGGGGCCTAGGGGAAGGTGGGGAAGGAGAGATTAGAGCAGCTGTAAGCGCTGAATGTGTCCCTGGGATGGTTAGGGTAGCTGACAGTTTAGCTAAGATATCTCGTCCTAAAAGGGGAACAGGACAGGTGGGGATAACTAAAAATGAGTGTGGGAAAAGGTGTTGGCCCAATTGACACCAAACTGGGGCCGTTTTAAATGTCTGGAGGCTTTGCCTGTCAATCCTCACAACAGTAATTGGAGCTAAGCAGGTTTGCTCTTGAAAAGAAGGCAAGGTAGGACGTGCAGCTTGAGAGGGAATGGGATGTGCTTATCGTCCTATCATAGGAAATACCCAGAGCTCACTCAGCATCTGAAATGGTTCAGGAGGCCGTGGTGGCCTCTAGCTGGCGTCAGCCCTCGGTGGGCAGGCCAAGACGGTCTGGGAAGGAGCCGGTTGGGGGCCCCTGAGATCTTGGCCCAGAAGCAGCAGGGGTGGCTTCCAGTGTCCAGCAATCCAGCCTCCAATGAGGACCAGCGCATGAAAGACACGGCCTGGAAGAAGCCCTAGGCTGAGGGCATTCCCCACCCCAGTGATCATTCTGGTACCTCTGAAGCAAGGTCCTGGAGGGATGGGTGGCTGAGGGTCGGAGGCTCTGGAGGAGGAAGAGGAGTCATCTCTGTCGTCACAGAAGGAAGGTGTGAGGGGGAGGCTCTGGGGGAGGAGGGGCGAGGTAGCTCCTATTGCAGCCAGAGGCTCTGGAGAGGGAGGAGGTGCTGGGGACCACGGGAACCACAGTTCAGTTGGATCTGTTGTAAGGGAGGAGTCCTTGTCAGGTAGAGGTGGTTTAGGTGGAAAGGGGAGAAGCAGGGTTCAGAGGAAGTGCACGAAGTGGGGATGTTACCCAGTGTAAAGAATGCCTGAACATAGGGAACTTCAGACCATTTGTTTAGTCTCTGGCAATATCTAAGTCTTGTATAGTGGAAAAATCAAAAGTGCCATTCTTTGGCCACTGACAGCCATTATCTAGTTTATATTGTGGCCACACAGTGTTACAGTAGAGGATCAGATGTTTAGGCTTCAGATCAGGGTGTAGAGGGAGAGTTTTCAGATTGTTTATTAAACATTTTAGCAGAGAAGAAGGAGTAGAAGAAGAGCAATTCCCCATTAGGACAGAAGACAGGTTCTGTCACATCTGATGTGACAGGACAACAACAATCAATGGGAAGACGTCTCTGCCCACGACCAGCTGTGGAAGTTGGTCATCACCGAGATGGGCTCACTACTAAAGGGAAAAGAGGAAAAGACAGTTCTCTTCCTGGGGATTTCTGCAACCAGCACTGGGTTTAAGAACAGCACAGAAAATTGGATGGACTTGTTTCTGTCCTGGTGGGTGAGGGGAGCGAGAGGCGTTAAGGAAAAGGGAGGGCTGAACCACAGAGCAGCTGTAGTTTAGCTGCAGCACAGTTGCCAGCAGGCTTGGGGACAGCTCTTAAAGCTGCAGTGGAGAGATGAGAGAGTGAGAGAGAGAAAGCTAGAGAGTGAGATCTTAAAGTCACAGAGACCGTAAAAGGCACTAAAAGGCACCGGAGTGGAAACAGAAGGTTGAGGTGGCTAGGGGCTCAAAAGAAAAACAGCCTTACCCACTCTGAAGCCTGTGGAATGGAGCTGAGCAGCTTGCCTGGAGTGCTGAAGCAAAATCCGTAGACCTATGCTGACAAGTGGGTGTAGCGGCTCCTTAGGTAGGGTATAAAACTCTCTCAAGGAGAGTACCCTACCATCTGAGTCACAGCACCAAAATGTTATAAATAACCCATTTGTCAGAAGTAGGCTTTTGGAAGGAAAGTTTATTCCAGAAAACGGAGACTAAAATCAGGAGTCCTTTTGAGTCCATTTGCCCTATTTACTGAGGAGCTGCTGTTTGCTAAAAGCAGCCGGTTTGCTTTTTCCTGTTGATTTAGGGAAGGCTTGACAACTATTTTTTTTTCTGTACCAGGGATCGAACTCAGGACCTTGTGCTTGCCAGGCAGGCACCGGCACCACTGAGCTACATCCCCAGCAGGCTTGACAACTTTGACACCAGGTAAATTGCCCTCACTGAAGGAATGAGCCCAACTGCCCAAATATGCTGTGTATAACACATAGAAATAGCAAGGGACAGTTGTCCCCTGACCCAGGACCATCTGGTTTAGAGGCCGTTTAATGTAGACAGAGGCCCAATTAATTGCAAGGAGCCATTCTCATAGTTTGGCCAGCCGTGGTGGTGCATGCCTGTAATCCCAGGACTGGGGAGGGTGAGACAAGAGAATCACTGCTTGGGCCACACAGTAAATAAAGCCCAGCATGGACTACACAGTGAGAACCTGTCTCAAAAAACAAAAACAAAACAAAACAAAAAGGCAAGAGGAAACTCTAACCCTACTTTCAAATATTGAAAGTGCTGTGCTTACCAGTTTCTGAATTTGTTCCAAGACCGGGTCAATGATCTCCCTGCCAATGGTGTAGTGCCCACGGGCATAGTTATTGGCAGCATCTTCCTTGTCTGTGATGAGCTGATCAGGGTGGATGAGCTGCTCAGGGTGGAAGAGCTGGCAGTAGGTACCAGTATGCACTTCATCTGCATGTGGAAAAGAAACCCACCATGCATTACCGAAAACCTGGACATCAAGCCTGGGGCATCAACAGAGCCCTCAGGCCACACCTCATGTCCCAGAACCCTGAAAAATCCCCTGGGTGCCTGAGATCCACTCAGGTCTAGAGGTCCACTAGGTCTAGAAACACTGTCCTGGGCATAGGCAGGGCATGTCCTGGGCAGCAATCTCGCTGAAGAAGGTGTTGAAGGAGTCATCTCTTCCTGCAATGGCCTTGTCACTTGGCATCTGGCTGGATGCCATGCTCCAGGAAGTAGAGCTCCCAGCAGGCATTGCCAATCTGGACACCAGCCTTGCCAATGTGGATGGAGATGCATTCATGCTGTGGGAAGACAGAAAAAAGTCAAAATGACACATTGGATGGGAAATGTGGAAATCTCACACCTGGATGACTAACATTCAAAGACAGATAACCACCTTCTGGAGGCCACTCTTTCCCAGAGTCTATTTCATAAGCAAAACTTTGTTAGAGCTGGGCATAGCTGGCACTTGCCCATAATCCCAGCTACTCTTGAGGCTGGGGCAGGAAGATCACAAGTTCAAGGCCAGCCTGGGCAATTTAGAGAGACTGTCTCAAAAAATAAAAAAGGCTGAGGATGCAGCTCATCGGCAGAGTTCCTCTTGAGTCTGACCCATAATACAGGGTGAAGGGAGATCTTCATTGAAGACATAATTCAGAAAAAACACTTTGGAAGACCAGATATGCTGATGAACTACCATGCAAAGCTGGACCCTTGCTTTGTAGCCACAGATCAAGTTCAGGTTTCTACATTTTTAGAATAGCGCAAGGTGTTCTATTAGCAACACAATTCCAGTCCCCCCAGCTCCTGGGAAACATGCTGCTCAGTCCTTAAACTAATAGAAAATTCCCCCTTCCAGGGCTGATTCACTGTGTGATTGTGCAATTCCTGAATTCATTCTGGTGCCTCTTTAATCCCATTCTTTACAAGACAAGAGCTTCTTTCTCTCCCCTTGAAAACCAGCTTAAACCAGCAATTCTAGCCAGGACTCATTTCTTTCTGTTCTAGAGCCTCTAATCATGTCTTTCACTCTGCTTACCATGTCTGTAGGTATCTGGGAGATTATTTCTGCTTTGAATTTTTCTAGAGCCTCATTCATCTGTTTTGTTACTTCCTGTGCTATCAGTTCAGGGTGTCCAGGTGGCTGATTATCAGACTTTTCCACCTCATTTCCTCCAGAGTTTACCCTTGGTGGGGTGCAAGTCTGAGTTTGTGCCTTGCTTAAATGTCTTATTTTTGTTTTTGGTACTGTCCTTGGTTTAATTCCAGGGTTGATACTTCAAAATTGCTTATTGTAAGAATCTTTGTTGCTTGTAATTAGAACCCTTATGGAATGATTTCTTCTCAGAGGTGTCTTCCCGGTATAGCTGGTCTTTAGGTTTTGAGTCTCTAATGACTCAGACTCATTTTCCTTATACCAGGAAGGACCACTGATTAGATCAATAACAACACCTTAGCCCAAGTGATACAATCAGCAACACCATAGCATCAAGTACATCTTAGAAAATGACATTTTGTGGGAGTTATTAATCTATCACCTTTAACTGTGTGAATTAAATCAAAATCGAGGACCAACACAACATATGTTTATAGTGAATAAACTCTTCAATATAGCAACTTTACCCTTTGGGATGGGGAGTTAGAAGGAGTTGGGAAGGGAGGGATAGATAGGTAGAAGGATAGGGAAAGGTTATCAGTGAGGCCAGAGCACACAGGTGAGTGAAGGAAAAAGAGGATAAAAGAAAAATAAAGAAGAAATCTGAATTAGGGCCAGAACAGAAACAAAAGGGAGATGAAAAACAATGTGGGACAACAAGAGAGTGAGTTTGAAAGAGAGAGAAAGGAAAGAGAATAGAAAGAAGAGAAAAACAAAAACTTGCAAAGAGAAGGAAAAAAATTAAAAATAAGAGAAAAAACCCCAAACTAATAATACTAATTTTGGAAATAAAAAGTAAAAATGAAAATGAAGGGCCTCCTTCAGGGTATGTCTCTGCTGTCACAATAGACAATGTGGGCAGCAGCGTGCAGATACAAGTTAATGAGTCTCAGCAAGCCAGTCGCAGACCCGTGTGATTCAGGCCGATTTCTGGCTGCAAGTCCCAAGTTGAGCTCCCTGTCCTCCTGTAGGGTTGAACTCTGCAAGGCTCTACTGCAGGTTCCAGCTGCCCTTCCCCTGAAGATAGTCCAGGTTCTGATGGGAGGTGATGATCCCTCCAACTTACCCAGTATGGTGGTCTGGTGGTCTCGTGTCCCCTGTGTCTTTGTAGTGTGGAGCCAGGTGGCAGTACAGCCAAGAGAACAGAACAATGGGTGGGGGAGTGTGTGGGGGTCCTGCAGGCCCCCGTGTGGCTAAGTGGATCACTGCCCTGGGTTCGGGCTGGATGGGGCGGGTTCCCTGCGACCCAGGACCTCTCTCCAACGTCCGCGGATGTGCCTGGCGCAAGCTGGATGGGGTGGGTTCTCATCTGCCTGTTTTGAATCAATATTTACTTTGCTCTTTTTTCCTTCTCAAAACACAGTTAGAATTAAAATATATTATAAAAGTTAATTGTGAGGTAATTGTTGAGAAAAAGTTTTAAAAAAAATCTCACTTGATCCCTCATGGGTCCTCATAGTAAAGAAAAGGGCAGGGGAATCTCTTAGGAGAATAAAAGGCTTTTTATTTGTGCTTTATATTTGTACTTCATGATGGTTGTGAGTTTCTTGTAATTATTAGCTATATCTTTGGGAAAGGCTCTCAGAAATCTATGTAATAGTTTTCAAGAAAAAGTAATGTGTATTGTACATGTGTTTACATGCTTGTTTTCCTTGCTCATTTTCTTAGACCACAGTAGAGTCACATTACTGACGGCTATTCTGCACAGTATAAGGGCTTTAACAACATCACCTTTAGCCTGAATTGATCCATGAGGTATTAATGCAATGGTTCAGTACTTCATTATTATAGACAATCATGGTGATGTTCATTGTAGAGAACCATTTTCCTCTCAATCATATTACACTTAGTCTTTAAATTCCCCACACAGAGAGGTCCTAAGTCAAGAAGGCTTTATTTAACAGAAAAAAGTGACTTTGCATCACATGTAAAAATGGCAAAAACCCCAGCAATTTGACTGGTTTGGCCACACTTGTCATTAGAGTAAGACTTTCTTGGTATCACATGGGAAGTTACTAGAGACAGTTGTGAAGAGGTCCAGTGTTCCAGTGAAACTACTTTTAGAAGTGATTTTCTTATTGCCACGAATCCATTTTAAAACAATTAGGCAAAGCAACATGGTGTTACACATGATACCACGTTTCTTCAAGAGGAACAAAATGACGAATTTAAAATGGTAAATAATAGTAATTATCTTTCCAAAAGAGTAGATGGATATCTAAAAAGAGGCAATTTAGAGATATCAGCCTTTAGGACTTCACTAAAACTTCAGCATTTTTATAGACTTCAAAAAAGATTTGTGAAAATTTCAGTGCTAAGTGAATATGAAATGTATGATGTGTCATATGAGTTATCATTCTAATAGTTTTCTATTTATTTAATGTTGCATATTTCCCTGGTTGACTTAATGGCTTACCATAAGTTTATTTTTTCTAGAACTGCATAATATTACATTAAGCATTACACTATTATTCAGGAATTTGATTCCTAACCATAGGGACTGAATTCAGAAATTAGGGGCCACTGTGTATGTAGAGATAGAACCACTCATATTTTAAGAGGCAGGTGGTGGAACCACTGAGCTAAATCCTGGGCCCCTAAACCACTCATATTTTAAAGTGCCCTAAGTTTTATTACCATTAGGGAGAATATTGACTTATTTCTTAAGGTCACATTATCAAACAAGGGTTACTGCTACTGGTTGCTATTTTATTAAGAACTATTTGAGATCATTGGCATTTGCATTATTCATTGTTCTATTGTGTTTTAAATGATTCTTGGATATCAAATGTGGACATAAAGATCAAGAAGCAGCAAATTGAATCTTTCATTCCTACTAATAATTAACAAGATATACACATAAACAGTATTTGTATTTATGAATATTTTAAAGCAAATACTCATCAATCAAATGTAAAAAATTATGGATAGAAAGATATTGTTAATTTTGTTATCCAGTTAAACATAAGTTGACCTACAATCATCTATCCAGTGTTCAGTAATCCCATATATTGTTCAATATAGATTTTCTCTCATTAATTTCAAATGCATAATGGAAGGAGCTTCCTTTCCTCCATCACTAAGAAATGAACCATGATATAAATAGGAATCCTTATGAGAAGCTATGTTTGTTTTATGAATTGCTATATTCCCAGTATGAAAACTTTTCCTAGCATGTGGATCAAATTGTTCAAATCTCTATACTTTCTTTTTATTATCTATAAAACATTTAACATTAAAACTTTTCCATAAATATTGTTGCTTCATATAAGTTTATGTCAGAATTGGAGACAGTCATGACTTACTGAAGAGGAAAAACTTTCCTGAAAGCTAAGGGACATTTTTATTAAAAAAGATATTTGAATAGAAAAAGGATACATGTGTGTATTTTTCAAAACTGAGTCTTACAAATTTGTAACACTCTCCAAAAAAGCAGACATATAAAATATGAAATATTAATGATCACATGTAGTACTGATGTGAATGGGCATAAGGATATATATACCTAGTTGGGAACATAGCCAAGCATTGAAAATGTGAAAAAGTGCTCTGTACATTCAAAGAGTATCAAAGAAGTGGATTAGAAGAAGTATTTGGATCTGGTGTCCTGAGGCCAGAGGAAAAAGTACAAAACAAATATCAATTGACAGTGAGAGGACATCATTGCAAAGCTAGTAGAATAAGTTAAATGACAGTGGATGGCAGAACCAAGCATTCAAAGTCCAAGAGAAAGAAGCCATATACAGGGGAGCATAGCGATGTTTGGGTACAAGAAAGAAACTTTTAGGGCAGTAAGATTTCCATGCCATAGACTACTTCTATGTATCTTTTATTATTAATTGTGGCATTTTTGTTTTCTCCTTCTTGAATAAGGTGAGTTATTTCTAGACTCAGAGTTAGTTTACCATAGCAGCAAAATTTCTACTTACAAGAATGAACAATGAAGAGCTATCACCAAGGTAAGCTCTGAACTGTTTACTGGTACACCTTAATTAACCATGTATCTCAATTCAGAAGTTGATATTGATACTTTGTAGTCCAATTTTCTATATATGGCAGATAGTTTTCACATGATATATTAGGGGAATGAAAACACGAAAATGTGTTTGTTTCTATCACACTCGGTTTTCTTCAAGCACTGTGTGAACATCGTGAAGCATGACCTGTATGCCTTATTGTTAGGGTTAGAACAGGTGCTGCACTTCCTCCCAGAGATACCTTTATAGCTCTTTCTGGTTTTATTTTGGTCATTGGCTAAAAAGTGATAAAAAGTAGCATCAAGGATGGATAGATAGACAAATGACTCAATATTTTATTAATATACTGTCTCACTAACTTTTCTCTGCATTTATCTGAACTATGATTCTAGCATTCCTCATCACACACCTCCTTTAATCAATAGGTTTAAGATGATTAAAATCCAGGCCCTAAAAGATAAGGCTGAACTTCTTAATACTGCTGTGTTACAGCTTCACATAGTATTTTTGGAAGCTTATGGTAGATTATTCTGAGAAGAAGGAATCCTGTTGAACCAGTAGTTTGTAAATAAAGTTGCTCACTTGTTTGCCTCACTTTGCCTTTTGAATACTGTCAGCCTAGATTCTCTCCAAGGATGTAGAATCTGAAACGAGCTTACATAGATGTAAGCTTGTTCTGGAAAGTTGTCTCAAGAAATAAAAATAAAGGAAAGAGAATATTGAAACAAAGAAAAAGGAAAAGTGCATTTAAACATACGTTTCAAAAGTTACCTCTGTGGACAACTTCACCCAATCTCATCAGGATCTTCTAAAAATCGAAGAGAAGATACCTCAAGCAGTGCAAAGGATGATGAAGGTAGTATTTAATTAACAAATTCTATCTTTGATTAGGGATGCAAGCAAAATTTGCCCCATTTACTTTTTACCAATATTTTTTGCGGGTATAATTTTAGTGTGAGTTCCCAGAGGTATCGCACTCTGCTGGATAAGGGAATCAGAGAAGCAGAAATACAGAGTTACATACATGGGTAACTGAAGCAGACACAGCAGTTCATAGCCCTGTTAAGCTGGCTGCTACTACAAAGGCTTAAATGGTCCTTGGGAAGTATTACTTGGAGCACAGGAAGGGTGCAACGAATTAACTGAAATTGTCTATGGGGTGAACTCAACTCAGATTTCACTATTCTGTAAAACCTGAAAATATTATGTTAACCCAAGGATCTATAATGATTGAGAATCACACACACACACACACACATACACACACACACACAATATGAAATACATTGTTAAATTCTCTCCCAAAATAGACATACTAAGATGTGCATCTATATAAGTGGTCCAGGGCTTAGCCTGAATCATACAGGTGGCTCTGACTTCTTCATTAAGTTGTGTTTGGCAGTTTAACCTAAGTAAGGTTAATATGAGCAACACTCCAGATAACAGTGCAGAGTTCTACTAACTGGAGTGCAGTAATCAAAAGTCTTCCAATTACCACTCTGTTCCTCAGTCCTACAGAGAGAGGCATGATGCTTCTAATTGCTAGGGATACCTGATCCAAGAAACAGCCAAGGAAATAAAATAAAATTTCTTAAACCATTTAAAGCTAACCTTTTAAAATTTACTTTTATGACAGCACAATTTTTACTTAGGAATGGAATGGAAGTGTTGAGGTAGATCTCAATTTGAATGGCTTGGACCACTCCAGACAGAATCAAGATTCAACTGCAGGGGTGTAAGCAAGTGCCGCATGCTTGGTATGAGGACTACATTGTAGGAACGAGCCTATGGGCTGAGTTGGAAATTGACCAAGGGGTGACGAAGATGAAAAATAAAGAGACTCAGAAACAGGTTAAAACCTTTGACACAGAGCCCCAAATGACTGGCACACCTTGGCTTTATTCAGTCAGACAGAGGCACGAGCAATTAGAGTTCCACAGGATTCATCCATCTCCCACCCTCCATGGTACTTCTCTGGGTAAACAACTTAACCTCAGGGGTTTACCTTTTCCCTGCAGCATGTCAGCATGCTTGTAAGTCCTCTCTCTCCTCAGTGCTCACCAAGAAGGCCAATCAGGCCTCATTCTTCCCATCTGATCTCCACACTACATGTCTTTCATATTCCAATTCTTGAAGTCAGAATTTTATGAGTCTCTTCCCTGTTTAAGGCTGGTGCTATTTTGAGACTAATCAGTTAGTCTGAGATATATCCTGAGATTCTCTAGCTTTGAAATTTTTCTCTGTCTATTTGGGACTTTCCCTGTTCTTTACATTTGTACATTAAATACAGTCCTTATTTAACTTCACATACTACCCGAAATCCCTTAGCATGGAATAGTCATTGTTATTTTTCCTTGATTTAAAATCTGTATTATATGTTAGTGGTTACTGTTACACCCAGCGAGAGAGAACCAACCAGAGACCGATTTTAAATCCACACAGGAGTTTATTACTGGCTGGGACCCAAGCTGAGCTGGGACTTGAGCCCCGACTGGGGAGAGACAAACATGTTTTATACACCTTTGAGGCCAGCAGTTTCTAGGCCCCCCTGTGGGATAGAACTAGTAAAGCAAGCAAAAGGTACAGAAGCTGAATGTCCTGCTGTTAGAACATTTGTAAAACAATAGTTGATTAATTGTTGTTTCTAAGGAGACTCTCTAAGGGGAGGAGGTTTCTAAGCTTCCTCCTTCTCAGTTCATCTAAAGGACAGGCAGGTGGGTCAAGCAGCAATATGGAGTCTGTCTTGCTAACTAGGGTCCTTCATTCCCCACTGGTTCTTGTAACTTAATCAAATCTTTGATTTCTGTATTTACTCTTCAGATTCTTTTTCTAAAACGTCTTTTAAAATCTCATAATTTTGTCTCAACACCATCAGTTTAATTGCATCAACCCTCTGTCTAACATATTTAGTCAGAGCATTTATAATGTAAGGTCCGATGAGCAAAAGCAGAAGATAACTAAGGGGCCTGCTACAGCAGAAAGTAGGGTAGTTAACCATGAGGACCAGTCAAACAGATTTTGAAACCAATTTTGATCTTTTTGTTGAGCATATTTAGTCTTTAAATTTTCCCTGACCATAGCTAAGGTATCCCTAATGACACCAGACTGATTAGTATAGAAGCAACAGGTTTTTTTCTAGGGGTACACATAACCCTCCTTGTTTCATGAACAGGAGATCAAGTCCCCTTTGATTTTGCAGGACCTTCTCAGCTAGGGAATCAACCTGTTTTTTTTAATCTGGAGATCGAGTCTTCCAGGTGACCCAAATCTCTGACTACTTGGTGGTTTAGGGCTTTAAAATTTGTGTCCTGAAGGATCAGGGAGGAAGTTCCAATAGCCACTGACCTGGCTATTCCTAATCCCACCAGAATGGGCACTAAAATGGGGGCAGCCCGTTTACTCCTATAGTGTTCAGTGGTTAATCCCAGATGTTCGCGGCCCCCTTTTTTATTATAATACAAGACTTGTGGAACAACATACATGGTGACACAAAATAAAGTGGCAGATTGGGTAGCCAAGACTGATTTGGGAATGTATTTAGTCAAGTCCTCAGTGCAAGAAAACCAAGCATATCAGGACCAGGTCTCCTGGCTTGAAACCGTGGGGCTGGAATGTTGCAAAGGGTTTTTTTTGAGCCTGTTGTACTGTAGCCTGGATCTCACTCTGAAGAATCTGTAAGGCTTGAAGAGACTGAAGTAAAGAGACACAAGAACTCTCTGTTATCTGTTCAAAGTTTAACTTAGGGAGGAGTGGCGGCGGCCTCCCATACAAGATTTCAAAAGGGGTAAACTTGTCACATATGGGGTACATCTAACTATTAACAAGGCTAGAGGAAGCAGATGGGGCCACCTACCGCCAGTTTCTAGAACATATTTAGTCAGGGTTTTTTCCAGGGTCCTATTCATCCTTTCCACTTGCCCTGAACTTTGTGGACAATAGGCACAGTGTAACTTCCAATGGATATGTAGTGCCCTTGCCAATAATTTGGATATCTGTACCGTGAAGGCAGGCCCATTGTCGGACCCCAGGTAACGAGGGATGCCAAATTGGGGAACTATCTCCTGGAGCAAAACCTTAGTCACTATGTTGGCTGATTCTCCATGAGTGGGGAAAGCTTCTACCCAACCTGAGTAGGTGTCAACGAATACCAGTAAATATTTGAACCTATTGCTGGATTTTATTTCAGTGAAATCAAGTTCCCAATGTTCCCCTTGCTCTCTTCCCCATAGTCGATTACCTTCACTCCTTGGTCTTACCTTGGAGTTTAACTATGTATACACCTGACACCTGGAACTGATGTCCTGGACCATAGAGGTCAGTCCTGGGATTGAAAACTTAGAGGTCATTAGTCTTTTTAACTTTGATTCTCCTAGAGGTGAAGTAACTGATGAACAAGTTGTTGCCCCAGGGCTCGGGGGAGACAAATTTGTTCGTTTGTCCCTTTCCACCAGCCTGAGTCCAGTTTTCTACACCCTCACTTTTGGTTTTCCTCTTTCTCTTCTGGGGTATATGTGGGTCTTTCTGGCAGGTAGCCAAAGGGTTGGATGGGCAGAATGTCTATTGGCCCCACTGGTTCTCTGGCCACTCGTCGGGCCACATCATCGGCCTCTCGGTTACCGTGGGCCTCGAAACTGTCTCCTTTTTGGTGGCTTTTACAATGAATAATAGCCAATGCCCTGGGTTCCCAAATTGCCCCCAATATGACCAAATTTTTTTTTAAATAGTTTTCCCTTCTGATGTCAATAGCCCTCTCTGCCTGTAGATGTTGCCATGCACATGGGCAGTGGCGAATGCATACCGGCTGTCATTGTAGATGTTTACAGCCTTGTCTCAACCTAACAGGGCTATTAGTTCAGCCCTCTGTGTTGAAACCCCCCTGCTTAATGCCTGTGTCCAGTGCACCTGTCCTCCTGGGCTGACTACGGCCACCCCTGCATACCCGACTCGGTCTTCCATGAAGCTGTTTCCATCGGTGAAGAAGGTCTCATCTGGGCAGGGAAACATCAGTCAGGTCTGGGCGGTTGGTGGTGGAAGTTGTCAGAGTGTCCAGACAGTCATGGAGGGGCATGGGTATGAGTTGGAGTCTGGGAGTAAGGTGGCTGGATTGAGGGTCATTTCTTGGGCAAATTTGATGCATGGAGCATCCAGCAACAAGGCCTGGTACTGAGTCAGGTAGGTATTGGAGAGCCATCATTCTGGGGCTCCTCTCAGCAACATCTCCACTGCATGGGGTGCGGTGATGACCAGGTCCTGTCCCAGGCTGAGCCTATCTGCCTCCTTGACCAGGAGGGCAGTGGCTGCAAGTGCCCTCAAACAGGTAGGCTATCCACTTGCCACAGGTTCAAGTCTTTTAGACAGGTAGACCACAGGTCTTTTCCAAGGCCCTAATGCCTGAGCTAGCACTCCTTTGGCTATGCCCCCTCGTTCAGCCACAAACAACCAAAAGGGCTTGGTGACATCAGGTAGGGGAAGGGCTGGTGCTGACACTAAGGCTTTCTTTAAAGGCAAAAAGGTGTTTTTTTTTTTTTTTTGGTCCGGAGGGACTGTCTCTTGTGCCTGGAATGCAGCATTAGTGACTTTCCCCAGTTTCTTGGCTAGGACTTCCTTTGGGGGCGCGTCATTCTTATCATAAACTTTCTGGGCTATGTTCAGGAGTTCAGTCCTATTCTTTCCCTTAAATCCCTCCAATTTCTGTAATTTTTTTCTAATGTCTGGGGCCAACTGGGAAACAAAGGCCAAATTTAAAGCTGCTGCATTTGGGAGCCTCTGGGTCAAGAGGAGTGAAAACTCTTATAGGCTTCCAAGAGTCTCTCTAAAAATGCAGCCGGAGACTCCATTTTTCCCTGGTGAACCTCACTTACCTTACTCAAATTAGTGGGCTTTTTGGCAGCTGTCTGGAGTCCCCCTAATAAGTGCTGGTGGTAGGTCCCCAGCCTCCTCTTACTGTCATCATCATTGAGGTCCCATTCAGGGCATCGTGATGGAACTACATTCAGCTAGGGAGATACGCATACATGTGCTGTATTGATCATTTTTGACCCCTGCACCCGATCCCCTCTCCCTGCCTCCCTGTTAACATAGCTCTTTTTTTGTTGTTGTTTTTGGTGCTGGGGATTGAACTCGGGTCCTTGCATTTGTAAGGCTGGTGGCAGCACCGCTGAGCTAAATCCCTGGCCCTTAACATAGCTCTTTTATTTTGCTCTTTAAACTATTTATATTTTGGGTCTCTTATATTAAAGAAAGAATGTGATATTTGGTCATTAGTGAATGTCATGTTTCACTTAGTCTGAAGATCCATCCATTTTCCTATCAAGGACTCCATACCCATTTAGCATTAGAAATGCTGAGTTGAAAAATGACATAACTTATTGAGTATTGTCCAGCACAAGTTCACATTTTGCTACCTTAATACTAATTAATTGCAGATACAAATATCAGAGAGAAAGAAAAAAGCAGTAAGAAGTGTCTGGATGATAATATATTTTTAGCTCACTAAACTATACAACATAAATAAGCACTGTTTTTATGAAGTCCAGCCTAAACTAATCCCCTTGTCCTATGTTATGATTGAAAACTCAGTCAGGTTTAGGATATTGATGATTCTTATTATGGCCACTGTGTTTCTATATTAACCAACAATTAACTTGACTATTATTAGGTTTATTTATTTTTTATTTTTTATTTCTGCAGTCTCTGTCTAAATAGTCACTTCTAGGTAATGAAGCCAGTCAAGCAAATTTACTCTTTATAGTGATAAGAATCAGGTGATGGTGTCTCCTTGGGTAAGAAACTCATTACTGCTACTCATTAACCTTTAAAAACACAACATTTAGGGTTACAAGAGATAAAGCACTCCAAATCAAAGGACAGTTGCAAAATTCCTATTCTAAAACCTCTCTGTGCTGCAGCAGCCTTGACAGAAAAGGAACACTTCCATCACCAAACCTTATCGAGGAGCCTTCTCCAATAATCTTGAGTTTTACATATTAGGTTTTATATGAAACATAATAGTAAATATTAAAATAAACACAGTTATTAATACATAAGGGGAATGATTGGTTTTTTACCCTAAATATTCTGTACATTTTAGAAGTTTGAATGAAACATATTATTTGACAGCAAGAGTAATTAGTTATAATGAAGGAATTAATATTAAATAACTATTCAATATTTAATTCATAATTTTCTTATTCTGTATGAAATTATTTAATTTTTAAAAAGTGTTCTTTTTCTCCTTTGAATTAGACATGATTACATCTACTTACAATCCCCATTTTTAAAGAATTGTGATCTTTTACAAGTACATGGCATTATGATATTTATTTGCCTTCCGTATCTACTCATATATCTCTGAACCCATAATTTTGAAAAAAAAATACTTCTAACTCATTCATGGGTCAAAGAGACGCTTATAATGAAAATTTATAGCAACTGTGTCTTAATTCAGACTGCTATAATGAAGGATCACAGATTAGATGCTTTATAAACAACAGAAATTTATTTATCACAGCCCTGGAGGCGGGAGGATCCAGCTCAAAGTGCCAGTGTTATGAAGTCTCGAAGAGAAGCTATTCCTAGTTGCAGATTGCCATCTTTTCCTTTTATATTCAGCTGGCAGATAAAAAAAATAGAACTTGGGGCTGGGGATTTAGCTCAGTGGTGCCGCCGCCTGCCTCGAAAGCGCAAGGTCCTGCGTTCGATCCTGGTACCAAAAAAACCCCCCTAAAAAACCAAAAACCTTTTGTGATCCTTTCTTTAAAGGCACTGATCCCATTCATAAGAGCTCTACCTGCATGACATAATTATCTCCCCAAAGCTTCACTGCTTATTGTATCTTTGCATATATGAGTAAGATTTCAACATATAAATTTGGGGGAAACATAAATATTCAGTCCATGCCAGCATGTATGGCCTATTGAAATTAATATTTGTAAAATTAAGACTTCTAAAATGTTACTTAATATGATGAGGCTCCAGGAAGGATATAGTGTACATAAGATCACTCAAATTTCATTGTTGAAGGGGCTCTTCTTTTTGAGGAGTAGCTTATGTATCTTGCATTCCTCAGGATATACATTAGGCAATACATCCCAGGAAGAATTTATGACAAGAAAAAAAGTATAGATTTTCACATTTTTGCAATCTAAAAAGTAAAGGTAAATAATGGAAATAGTGTATGTTAATTTTGTAATTAATGGTTCTAATACATAGAAAATAAAAATGTAACCATGTAAGAACATGAAAAATATTTTATTCTTATATATTCTTAGGTACAAAGTTGATGGCCTTAAATATTTTGCAAAACAAATTTCAAACTATTTGTTACGTGATCAAAAAATATACAAAGGTTCCATACTATCAAGAACAATGTAAAGATTTAATTAGCCTACAATATCTTCTAAACTAAACTCTACTTAAGCTTATGTAACAAAACACATTTGGTTGTCAGTGACAGTAACCTGGTAACTAAAATGAAAACTTCTACTTAAAAACAGAGAGAATGGAAACAGCACCCTCAGGGGTTTCAATCATGGACCTTATAACGTATTCTTTGGTAGGAGTAATAGGATCTTTAATATCTGCTATAGAGAGAATTTCTTAGCTGCTAGAATTTGTTTTATTCTAGAAATTCCCACTTACACATTATCCTTAATGATGGTATCTAGGAGGTACACTGGTGACCGCGACTCTTAGGACTATGTTATCTTAAACCACTCTCTCTCCATGCAAATTTCGACTGTGAAGATTGCTTTGGTAGCTGAATAATCACCAGCATTTATTTGTCAGATTTGTGGTCTCTTTTTCAAAATAAAAACTTTTAGCAGTTTTCACGTCTATTTGTTTAGAGACCTTTATGTTTGTTAGGAATAAAAGCTAGCAAGATGTCATCTAATTACTATTGTGGGAATCTGGATTCAGGGTTGTGAAGTTTGGTAAGCTGAATAAGCTACCTGGGCCTCACAGCCTTGCCCAAACCTGAGAAGAAAAAAATATGGAAATACAGCTTTTGCAAATGAGACCAAGAGACAGAAGGAGCAGGGAGGACTAGGAAGGGCAAGGGATGAAAAAAATTAAGATGTGTTATGTACATGTGCCAACCCCCTAATGTAAATGTAATCACTAGGTACTGCAAACATATACCAATGTATATAAAAAAGAATTTCTCTTGATTCAACCCATTGCTAAAGTACTCCTTGCCAGCAGTTTGTATTCTAGAAATAATGTTTTTTTACTGTTCTCATTCTCCTTTTGTAACTAGGTCAAAACACACAAATAGGGTTGTGGGTCTGTAGGTGGAAAGTAGTGTTATATTTCCTTTAGTCTCTAATCTTGTTGCCTGCTAAACCTTCTGTATACTAACAACTATCTAAAGTGACCTTTTCCCTAAGACATGTAGAATTTGCCTTATCCAAGGCAAGGAGTCTATACTCATTTAGAAGTTTGCACATTCTTTTTGCAGCCCACAAGCAAAAGAAATTTCTTTTGGCAAAGATTTATATTTTTACCCCATGGTTTCAGATGGGCTGTTCAGGAAATTTGATAGCTTTACGATTTTCTTAAAGGCTGCAGAATTATCCAACTTAGACATTATAACATTTTTCTGCCTCAACCTTACTTTTGCAGTTTATGTATGTAGAAGATCTAAGTCCCAGTATATAACCTGATCATAGAGTTATAGTTATTTCACTTCCATTTACTATGATTCTCAGTTTCCATTTGTGGGGACCCTATGGGTGTTGGAGGTTGAGAAACATGGAAGAATCTTTACACTTACTGTCCAATCTCCTTAGCGAACACAAGTTTAAGATTTGTTAAAGTCAATACTCATTTATTTGTACAAAACTTTGAATTATTTCACATGCTTTTACTTCCAGGCAATGGATGGCTCATAGAGAATCCTAACTGAACTGGCTAATGTTATATTTCCAGGCCAAATTATTGTGGTCTAAGAAAATGGAATTTACTTATAGACTTAGCCAAATTTACATGAATTAGAACTTGGAACTTGAGTAGAGTCAGTTTTCAAAGAGAATCCTAATAAAAGTTAGCTACAATTTTAAAAGAAAAAAGGTTTCAAATTCAACCAGGTGATAAACATTGCTAGCTCTATAAAAAATTTGGAATCTTACACAAGTTTTAAAATATTATTTAAACTCTTCCATGGAAGGAATTCAGATGACATTTTATAGCTTCTATTAAAATATAACTCACCATGGATACTAAAGGGACAATAAGTAGCTCTGATAAGAAGAGTTTGTAAATACTGTGTAGCTGCTACAAAAAGGAAAAAAAAAGCCAAATAAATTACCTATGGGCCATGGAAATTAAAATGGCTTTTTCTTTTGTGTAAGATCTTTTAACTGTAGATTAAATCAACTTGTAACACAAAGCAAATATGAGCTTAGAAAGTGTTTAATGACCCATTAGGGAACTATTTGTGGAAGAATGGTTGTCCTTAGAGACGTCAGTAAATTGTCCTTGGTGCAACTATAATACAGCAACATATTTGGAAGAAAACACTGGCTCTGAACCTACCTGGGTTCTAAAACCTTAATTATTGTTTTCCAGTACAAAAAGTAGTGTGTTAAAATATTTTGAATTATATAGAGATTAAAAGTAGGAAGGTAGTGTTTTAAAGACCAAGGAATGAAACATAAATTAATTAATTTAGCAAACAACCCAATATATAATCTTAAAGGCCTAATACATGGTCTTTAAAACCTAAGAATAATTCACTTAATTTTTTAAAGTGCCTTTCTGTTAAGAATTAGAATTTTAAAAGTTTAATGGTTTAAGTACTTCTTTTTCTTACTGCTTTTTTGTTTTAATGTTTTAAAGTCCTCATTAAGCTGCTTTCTGAATACTTATTCTCATTAGGTTCAATTGTATTGGGAGAGAGCAAATGACTTTCTGACAAAGTCATATTTGAAAGTTTCAGGATTTCAAGTCATCCCATGTGATGCTAACTTTATAACAGCATTAAATAGTTTGGCCACCTCAACATTCTAGGTTTTAATTCATGACACATTCACGACTCAACTACTGCATTCCATTAATAGTTTGCTTCGTTTTATTCTTCAGCACATGTTCTGTATGGAGAATGGAGAATGGAGCCTGTCTCCCTTCACTCCCAGTCTCTCAGCCTCACCCCTTCCATTTTTCCAGTCCTGGTTTGAGTCTGTCAGTTACTTGACACCACACCTTCTGCTTTCCTGGGTTCCCTCGCTTTTGGCCAGAGGTCCTTCATGTAAGGAATGTCACTGTTTAGAGAGATGTGAAAGAGGCATTGCTCCTCAATCTTAGTTATCGAAAATGTCTTCCTGCTGTCCTCAAATGTGACCGCTCGCTAGTCTTCCTAGAGGAGTTGAGATAAGGAATACTTTACCCCACAATTTTGGACCTGCTGCTTTATTGCTCACAAGCAAACAGTCAGTGTTGGGTGCTGGTCATGGAGCTAAATTACCACATCCCGTGATAACAGGCACTTCCACTCCAAGATGCTTGACCTTCAGTGTGGGGAATACTGTCTTACTAATTTGACATTTCCCCTCTTCTGTTCCACTTAGAACTCCTGTTATGTCTTCGTTTGATTTTTTGTTTTACTTTCTGGTTATTTAAGTGTTCAATCCTTAATTGATTTCTTTAAAAAAACTTTAGCAGGTTTAATCTTTAAAGCAGAGAAACTTTTAGATTTCCCTCCTCCTGTTAAATACCTAGCTGCCTGAGTTTGAGCACTGGACATGGGGAAGGAGGTTTTGGTGTGGACGGGTGCATGTGTGTGTGTCCATGTGTGATTGTGCTTGCACATGCGTGCATGTGTGCATCCAGGTAATAGTTTCCATGTGCATAGTTCCATTCCCGCATCACACCCATGCACTGTGACATCTAGGAGGTCATTTGCAGGACAGAAGCTCTGCCACTCTGCCCTCAGTCCTGCCCACTGTCCACCTGAGCCACAGCACAGTGTGAGGCTTACCTGAGAGGACACGGAAGGTGCCGCTTTAGACCAGTGTGTTGTGTGGGATGGTGAGTAGGCATGGGTTAGATGGGCCTTCTGGAGCTGAAGGGCTTGGGGAGGAACAGAGTCATACAAAGGCAATAAAGGCTCAGAAGGGCCTCGGCCTGTCAGATGCCCAGGAGCCTGTGGAGGATGCAGCTGAGGACCAGTGCCGACCTGTGTGACCAGACTGGCCTGAGAGGACTCTGATGGGAGCCGGGGGAGGTGGCTTTGCCTCAGTGGTCAGCCTCTGTCCTGTGGGCACTGAGTCTTAATTACGACTTCTAAGAAATTTTTTTTTCAGCTTCTAAAGGAATCTGACATGCACTGTATTATGAGATTTCTAATTTGCATTTAAGTAAATATTTGATGCTTCATATTCCTATCATTTTTCTGTGATTTTATCCATTGTGACTTGTAAACATTTGCCACAGATTTTTTTAATGTGTGGATTTTCAGTTTAGTTCTTAAACTATGTTCTCATGAATACAGAATCATCATGCATATGCATTGTATGTAATTATCATGTATGTGCACTACTGCCCACTTTTAAGATTTTACATATGTATCTGTGTGATGTGTGAGAGAGACATACATACCTGGGAAAACTCCTAGGTTATCTTAAACTGGAAGAAGCATCCCACATCAATGATCGTATGGGACAGTAGTCCCAGGTTCAGCCTGCAGTGTTTCTAAACATCACAGCACTTCCTGTCCTGCTTGGAAAAAAGCTTCCTTTACTTGCTTCCTGAAAGATCTGGAGATCATTTCTATGTGTTCTTAACAGGAGACCCTTTTTGTGAGTCTCTGTTGTATTTCCAGTTGCATACTCACCACAGTGAAGACTCTTTTTTCCCTGGTGCACAGGAAGTGAAAGAACACAGCTTCATCAGTGGCATCCGCTGGCAGCGCCTCCACCTGCACAAGGAGCTCCCTCAGGCCCACTCTGGGGACCACCACCTCTGTACCCTCTCTCCTCCCTGTCACTTTCTTCCTGCCTCTGGCTTCCTGCTTCTGTACCCAGCATCCCCATCTCAGCTTCCTGTGTGCACAGAGTTCTGTCACCCCAGAGCTGTGGCTGGTCAACTCCCAGGGGCATCTCTCCTCTCCACCTCCTTGCATAGTCAGCCCCCAGGCGTCCATGGGTTCTGTATCTGCAGATTCACCCAACCGTGGATGGAAAATACTCAGGAAGAAAAACTGTGTCTGTATCCAACATGTTCAGACTTTCTTCTTGTTACTCCCTAAAGAATATGTTGTAATAACTGCAGGCACAGCGCTTGCAGTGTATTGGGTATTACGATTAATGGAGAAATGATTTAAAGTACATGGGAGGATCACATAGGTGATACACAAATTCTGTGCCACTACAGATGAGAGACTTGAGCATCTGTGGATCTTGTTGTCTGAAAGGAGGTCCTGGAGCCCGTCCCCTGCAGGTGCTGAGGGAAAACTAGAAAAATTCTGAAAATATCTTCTTTATAAATGAATCAAATATTTATATAATTGAGACTTTTTTGTTTTTGGTACTGGGATTGAACTTGTGCTTGTGAGGCAGGTAGCAGAACCACTGAGCTAAATCCCCAGCCTGAAAATTCTTTAGATTTTGCTCATCTTCTTGAACTCTTATTTCAATATGTGACCTTATTTTTTTTACATTCTTTTTTATTCATTAAGTTTATTGGTACATTTTAGGTATACAATATGATGACATTCATCATTGGGAATTTGTACCTTTACATGATATATCTTGGTTCTTATATTTTCCCCATTCCCCTGCCCTCCCTTCAACCCCTCCACCCCTACCAATTTACAAAGACTGTTTTCCTTTTCTCATATATTTTCCTTTCCCCTCCCCCTCCCCCTCCCCCTTCCCCTTCGGACCTTTTCTTCCTATTTCACATTATCTATTATACATTTTGATCCTCATTTACACTTTTAGTTTCTCACACCAGAGAAACTATTCGGCATTTACACATGTGTGGGACCTTATTTTTATAAAGATCTATGTAAAAATAAACCAGAAGCTTATGACATAGACATATATATGTGTATTTATTTATTTCTCAACAAGTGCTACATTAATTCAGGAATTAGCATGATTTTATATAGCATAGCTCAGTTTCCTTACTTTAAGGCTTTTTTCTGGTGCTGAGACTGGAACCCAGGGCTATGTGCCTGCTAACTAAGCATGTGCTCTTCCACCAAGCTGCACCCCAGCCTCTTTCCTTACTTGAAGCTTTATTATATTTTCACTGATACAGGAAACATCTCTAATGAAATGTTTAAAACATGTTGGTCACCGGCCTGGACTCATTTCTACATGAACTTGACCTTCGGAGGAGGGGGGACTTTCTGTAGCAAGGAGGGAGTGAGATCTTGATCCTGCTGAAGGAGACCTGGAGTGGGACTGCAGGTCCAGGAAAGCTGCCCAGGGACTGTCGGGTGGAGTCCACTGCAGCCCCACGGGTCCAGAGCTGTCAGGACCACTGTCTGGGGCCAGGAGCTTGGTGCTTCTTTAAAGCTCTTCTGGTGACCTGAAGTCTGAAGACTTCACTGTATTTGGTAATCACACAAGACTTTTGGATATGAGTTGCATTTCCTTAATTTGCCTGAACCCAGGGTCTTCCCCTGGGACTCTTCATTGCCCAGGGCTGTGTGTGACCGGTCAGTGTGGCAGGAGGAGCATGAGTGGGCGCTGCATGGTGACTGGTGTCAGGGTATAAAGGGAGTACGGGGCTGCAAAGGTCACCTCCTAACTGTGTCCTGCCTCTTTCGATCGTCCAGCATACCCTCACCCCAGTTCCTCCCCAGGGAGACGTCAGTGCTCGGACACCTTTGGTATTGGCCCATTGGATGAAGAGGATACAAAAGTCATTAAGATACACATGTGACTGTTTCTTTTTCCCTTTTTTTTTAATTCCCTGGGGAAGTTTCTGTTGGGAATCAAACCTAGCGATTGTCTTAGTATTGGGCTCTTTCTGGAATATAACTTACAAACGAGCAAAGCTACAACTTTGAAAATGTGTCAGCCAAGGAGCTAAATTAGAGTGGCTCCTAATTAGTGAAGTCCTACTTCAAAATGAAAAACAAAAATGTCTAGGATGCGGTGCAGAATGAAGGCCCTGGGGTAAATTCCTCGTACTGGGGAAAAAAATATCTAAATTAGTTAGAAACCATGAAAGTTTTCATCATATTAATAATTTTATTTTTGATGAAGTGCAAAATGGTCAAATCTTTACTGACTTGAATATTTGTGATTGAAATCAAACTGGAATATATATAAAGCAGGAAAAAACAACTCTGATAGCACACGCATTTCACCTAGTTCAAGAGAGCCAGTTGTTTGAATTCTTCTAAGTATGTGGATCTCCCTGGTGCAGTCGACATGAATCATTTTGGATTTGTCAATCAAAGGTGAAGTAATCACTATTTTTGATATCATTTTCTACAGTTTTCAAGCTTTTGCTCATATCATTACTTCTCCACATAGAAACAAAATGTAATTACAGATGAGTCATGGGAGAAAATCACCATCTTCAAAATGCTAAGTCAAACTGTATCACTGCATGTCTCACTGTCTCCTGTGCCCACTCTCACAGCGTCTCCCTGGTGTCCCCACTACCCTGAGCCCCATCTTCTCAGCTGTTATCCTCTTCTCCTGCAGGCCCCAGCATGTCCCACCAGTACCTCTTCTCTAAGAAGGCTGTGACACTCAGAGAACGAATCCCTAGAAACATCCAGAACCATACAGAGGAGGGGACAGAAGTGGTGAGTCGGGGGCTGAAGGACCATGAGAAGAGGGGAGGAGAGAGACACACAGAGTCCAGGAAAGTGCATGGTTGGCTGGGAGAGGTAGTGGCTCCTGGGCAGGGCTGATGGTGGCATCAGGAGAGGAAGGCAGAACTGGGAAGACCATCAGGGGTTTCTCATGGGCAGCTTGCCGGAGGTGCAGCCTGGGTACAAGGAAAATAGGGCTGTGGTGCGGGGTGGCAGGGCTGCTGAGGAGCTCAGAGACCCGGCTGTGGCCTGAAGCAGTGGCTGTCCTGGGGACACCGCTAGGCATCATCTGCAGCCTCAATGGTCAGTACTGCCCGGTGTGTAAGGCCTGCTGCACAGAGGACTGTGGAGAGCAAGGCACTGACCAGAGCTGTTTAAAGGAACTGCCGCTGTCACAGAAGCGCTGCTACCTACCAAAAGATAACTGAAAATAAAATGGCTTTTAGGTAAGATCTCACCTAACATTTTCATGTGAGAAAGACTCTCCCCAGGCTGGGTTCACACTTGCAATCATTCCTGCCTTAGCCTCCCACAGTGTTGAGATTACAGGCATGTACCATCCTGTCTGGCTTGGAGCTGGTCCTTTGGCCACCTCCCCTTTACAGGTGGTCTCCAGTACTTCCTTCAGCAATATCCAGGAGCGATCTTGATGGCTTGAGCTAAGCAGGAGGGGAAGAACATGTCTGTTTTTCTACCCACTCCTTAATCAGTTGGTGGGCAATGGCTAACTTGGGTGTCACTGAGAATGGAAAAGTCTCATTCCGTTGCTGAATATAGGGGCCCTTTCTCCTCAGTGCTGTGGGCACCTCATCATAACTAAACCAGGCAGCTGCCTCTGGTTCCCTCAAGTTCACCTGGATCTGAAAGACAAAGAATACAAGAATGTACACTTAGAAACTATAAAACATAAAATACTATGGTAAAAGGTAAGAAAATTGTTATAGAAACTAGTAGTCTTAGAAAATAACACCTGGGCTTTATAGGTGATTGAAAATTAGTTCAAGATATATCTCAGAAACAAAAGAAGCAGAACCAAGAAAGGAAAAGTAAATGCATTTTTTTTACATGGTGAAAAAAATACATAAATAGTCCTAGGAGCCCAAGACTAGAGGTGCAGCTCAGTAGTACAGCATGGGTTTAGCAATGCATGAGGCCCTGAGTTCAGTCTCCAACACCAAAAAAACCACAAAACCCAAAATAATAAAACCTGGAAATACAAATATTAAAGTTTTAAGAGTAGTAACACTGAGTGGTAAATTGTGAATAACACTTGTTTTTCTTTGTGGTTCTATTGATTGTGCAACTCTATGAATTAAAAAAGAATCCACTTTTCATTTTTTGAGACAGGGTAGGTTGAAAAGCCCTCATAGTTATAAGCATAATCATAAGCTTCTTCCTTATAATTATTTCTAAAACTGTACAGATCTATTTTTCCTACATTTAAAATATGTCTTCATAATTAAAATTTTACTCAGTCATCAGAATGTTTTAGTATACATTAATTTTTGTGGACAAAAATGCCATGAAGATCGTACAGAAGATGAGCCCCGGCCCTCCTGATCCAGCTAGAGCCATGTGCTGGTCAGCTGTAACTGTAACCATCAGTCCCAGTGGCTTGAGTTACCAGCAGAGATCTGTCATAACTCTCAAAAGCTCTCGGATTACGCGCTGTCTCCGAACTGCCTTCCTGTGTGGAGCTGTAATGGCATCACCGTGGGTGTGGTGCTGTTGACTGGTTGCCTTGGAAAATGGGCAAAATCACCAATATTCTGATTTCTTAATAAACTGTTTGATTGTGACCCAGAACCCTACAAGCCCTTCCTTTGTTCATCTCTGAGCACTGGCAGCAGGAAGCGATGGAGACGGTGTGTGAAGCAGTGAATGCAAACACTGATAAAATCAAGGCCAGGAAAAGAGTCAAAAATAAGCATCTTGGCCATGAGGAAGGTAAAATAGTTAATGTGTCGATATGGTTCACATGTACTAAATTTTCACAACTTCTTATAAAGCTGTAAAAGCATTTGGGTCATAAAGTATTTTGCAGCAGAGAAAAAAATGCCATTCATTATTTTAGTTTTCTGTGGATTGGAAGATTTTGGTGTAATATTTCATAGTCCTCAGTCAACATATAAACAAAGGTGTATTGAGCTAGTCAGCCTTATTTCATCCTGGATCACCTGTCAGGGAGCATTGTGGGATAGATAAGAAGCTTATTCCTTGAAGATGGAGAGGAACATGGCCAGCCTCACTGGGCGCAGGAGAATGCTCGGCTGTCACCATCTTGAGTGTCTCAGTGATTTCTGAAGATGAGTTTGCATGTTCACCTTGCAGTGAACCCCATCACATGGGTAGCTGGTCCTGGGGAGGAACTTGGTGTTACCTGCCACTTTTCACAAGGGATAAATGTGTAAATACATTTATGTTACAAAATGCATTAAGTGAAAGAATAGGCAAAGCTTACTTTGTTTAAAACAATTGAGTGTCCTATTAGGATCTCTAAAGTGGAAAACAATATCAAGTTTTAAAAAAATCACTCATTCTTGACTCACTAAATATTGTTATTCTCGGTTTGTCCAAAATTTATTTTGTAAGATATTTAAATGTATTGTAGTTGATAATTGAGGTAAAATGTCATTTCATTTTCCTGCTAAACTAAGACCCTGTGAGGGTGAGATTACACAAGTATAAGAAGGACTGAAGACACTTTTGTCCTGTCGGAAGGTTATGTGGAGAAGGCCCTTTGGTGTAGGAATCACTGCTTCTCTCTGTCACCCTCTGGGGGCATTTATCATGTAGCTGGGATAGTCTCTGTTTTGGGTGACTTATGCCTTATGTGGATTTTGCCAGAATGTACCAAGGGAGTGCTGCATCCCTTTAACAGCTCCCCCATACCGGTTCCACAGAGTCATGGCTTTGGAGTGTGGACTGCTCTTCAGAGTATCCAACCCCTGGGGTCACACTGGTGTGTGCTTGCTGCAGCAATGTCCCTGGTAACTTGTACCACTGGTCGTTTTTTCAAGGGAAGGGCCATGATGGTTCTGGGATCCTGAAAAATTAGACCCAGGAAAAAATATATTCTTGAATGTCTGTTGAAATGTATTCTTTTAATTAGAACTGTAATTAGAACATGTAACTGTAATTAGATCTGTAATTAGAATATGTAACCTTCATGTGTTAGTAAATGATATGTGAATAAATAATTTGCACATACATAGATCTTGGTTGGTGATTTCAGAAATTTTTCTACAGAAACAAGTCTAGGCTCAGATCTCTAAAAAACTATGATACTTATATTTTAAACACTTTGGAAATGCAAGCTTTTTTTTTTTTTTTTTTTTGATAAAAATGGCAATGCCACAAACCACACTGGGTCCCCAGTGACCCTCTCTGGCCCCTTCCTTCCTGTGTCCTCTCTTCTGTGGCCTCCTGACCCAGCATGTGTCTGGTTCTTTGCTTATTGTCTGAAGCTTGCACTAGATTGTAAGTTCCGCGAGTGTGGGATTTTTGTATATTTCTCAGTTCAGAACGTGCCCCGCACATGGGCTTTCACAGAATACTCGTTGAATGAATGACAGTTAGTGACCAAGTGATTTTAATACAATCAGCAAAGCTTTCAATGAAGGCTAAAAATGTATCTTTTAAGAGAGAGTGTCTTACTCAGAAAGATAATCAAGACTCGCCATAAATGTGACTTTTCTCTGTACTCAGCCATATGTGTGAACAAGCTGAGGAATGAGCCATGTTTGGCCCTGTGTCACCTCAGCTGACTGGCTCAAGGAAGTCCCACACTAATAGTATTTGTGGGATGAAACATGGAATAAAGCCTCACTTCAGCTTGGTCCAGGTCCTTCCTGCACCCCCAAGCATGGGAAACCATGGTTACTTGATGGGACTCCCCTGCTGCAAGGACCAACAGCAAAACACATCCCTGAAAGATTGACAGGAGCCTCCTCCCCCTCACAAAGGTTGAAGCCCTTCACTCCACAGCCTGGGAGTCATCCCTGTGCACCCAACAAGCACCCCTAGTCATTTGTAAAAGGGAGAAGAGAGAACAAAGTGTTCCCCAAAAGGGATTTGGCTTCCTTCCTGGTGCCTTCTGGCTGTGCCCACCAGATGATATCTTGGGTTGGGCCCAACAGAGAGACTCTGGGCTCTTGTTATGGCCAGCAAAGAACTGGAAGCACACATCCAGTGGTGAAAGAAAAGCAGCTACACTTATTGAAGACTGTGGGAAATAGTGCCCAAAGCGATCAAAAAAAAAGTGGCACAAATAGAAAAATGGTGCTGGGATGACAGGAAAGTTAAAAGCACACACAGACAGATAAATCAAGCTTTCAGAATGCTTTTCAGGGTGAGCCCCCAGCCTGGGCACCTCCCACTGGGTCTCTAGGTGAGATTGACAGGAATGATTATCAGAGTGCTGAGTCATCCTGAGTCAGGGGCTTTCAACAAGCATGTGTGTTCCAGAGCTCATGCAGATTAAATTACATGGGACACGGAAGGAGGACTGACCATGTGATGTTGCCCAAACTCAAGTGGGTGGAGGGGATGGTCTCTCCACCACCACTGTGCTACCTGTACTAGCAGGGCAGGTTAGCATCTCCAGCCCCACTTTATAGGGTATGTTATGCCACAGCTGTCAGAGACCTTGATGATTCAGAATGGGGCCCTTCTGAGGAAAGGCTTAAGTTAGAGTTCAACAAAGAATGAAACTGGGAATATGAACACTGACTACTAATAGCAATGGTGTCAACTTTATCAGCTGTTAGGAGAAGTGATGCTTAAAACTATCCAGGCATAGTGAAGCACAGCTGTAATCCCAGCTACTTGGAGGCAGAGGCAGGATAACAGTAAGTTTGAGGCCAGCCTTAGTGACTTCAAATTTCTCTCCAAAATTTAAAATGGGGCTCAGTGGTAAGGCACTTGCTTAGCATGCATGAGGCCCTTGGGTCCAACTCCAGTAGTAGAAAAAATAATAAAAGGAAAAGAAAGAGCCTGATGTGGAAGAAATGAAGTTAGAACAAAGAGGCTGAGAAAATCACTCCTCTCCACCCATTTGAGTTTGGACAGCATCCTGTGGGCAATCCTTCTTCCATTGTCCTAAGAGAGGTAGAAAATAGCATAACAAAAGCCCAGGAAATCTTTGAAGCTCTAGGTGAGAGCACATGTGTGTTCAGTCTCCTGGGTGGACCTTCAGTCACCTTTACCCAGCTCAAACCTTATTAAGGCCCATAAATATGGACTGAATGTCATACATGTAATCAAGATCAGAGTGAATGCTGGGATGAGTGTGTGCATTGAAAGCCCCTGAGATGACTCAGCACCCTGTCAATCATTCCTGTCAATCTCACCCAGAGACTGGAAGGGCACTCTAGCTGGGGTGCAGATCCTTTAAATTCCAAAGAGCCTGATTTATCTCTGTGAAGTGCAGTGCTTTTTACTTTCCTGCCATTCTGGTGCCAATTTTCTGTTTGTGCCATATTTTTTGTTTGCACAGATGTGTGCTAAGCACACCATCCTGTGATATTCAGTAAATGTAGCAGGTTTCCACTTGACACTTGACTATGCATTTGCAGTTCTTTGATTGTTGTACACAAGAGCCTGGAAGTTATCTGCTGGATCCATTCTGCAATAACATTTGGCAAGCCAGCAAGGAGACAACAGACAGGGAGACATTGGCAGACCTCAGAAGACTTCACCAAACATCAGCAGCCAAGCAACCTGTATAGTTTGTGTCTAGATGTGCTCCCAAATCCTCATGCAGTCATAGATGGGGCTTTTTCAGAGGTGGCTGGATCTAGAGTGTGTGATGCTAGGATTAAGGGTGTTAGGATTAAAGGTGGGTGATTACTAAATCAGTCCACTGATTGGTTGGCCCTAATCCCAGTGTCCTGGATACAATATAAGGGATAGAAAGAAGCTTATCTTGTCTCTTGCTTTCTTTGCCACCTTCTGCCCACCATGAACTGTTTCTCCTCTGTGATGCCCCTCTGCCATGCAACCCTGCCTTGGAGCCAGCAGATTATGGACTGAAACTTCTACAAACTGTGAGCTAAATAAACCTTTCTTCCTCTAACTTTGGGTGTCAGGTGTTTTGTCTCAGCAATGAGAAAACTAAGACATAGCCCAACCAGGAAAGAAGGTGAATCCCTTTTTGGAAAAACTTCTTTTTCTCTTTCTTTTTGCATGTGACCAAGGGCACTTGTTGGGGGCCCAGGTCAGAGTCCCAGGATAAGCAGCTTATCTGATTACTGATTGGAGATGATCAGACTGTGGAATAAAAGGCTTCCTCCTTTGGGTTGTGGGCAGGAAAGCCCCTGCAGATCTGTTGGGTCTATACTTTTATGTTGGTCCTTGAAGCATGAAGAGTCCTCTCCTGTAGCCACAGTTTCCATGCCATGAGGAGCTGGCAAGGTTTATGGCTCCCACGGGCACCAGGGAACTGGGGTCAGAGTCTTCCGGGTAGTTTCTTGAAGTTTCTCAAAGGACCAGGGAACATGGGCCCTGTCACCCTAACGTTACTGCTTCTCTGTGTGGGGTACAGTTGGCAGCTGCCCCGGACCATGTAGACTGTAGTGGGCACTTGCTGAACACTAAGGCTGTTTGGGGGCATGAGCCATGACCTCACACTGAGTGCCCCTTAGGGTTTACTTTTGTTCCCTGTGCTCCCCCTTCTCAGGCTTTCATCTATTAAAGGATGCAAATTCTTTGGCTTTTTGGTGCTGAGCAACTCAGGAAGACAAGAGTTGAAAAGTACAGTGCTTCCTCACGTGGTAAAAAGAAAATTTTGTGCAGTTTAAAAGTTTCGCTGGCAGAGATGACAAAAGCAGTGGCAGTGGTGGCTGTTGCTGTGAGAGGCAGCCTGTGTGCTTGCAGGAACAGGTTCTTTCCCATCTTAGGAGCCATGAGCAGGTCCTCAGCAGGTCCCATCCTGAGGTCACTTCTACATTGCTAGTTCTACCTCTCCGTTCTACTTGTTTTTGCTTCTGTTGTGCTAACTGTGGCCTCAGGTTTGTGCCCTTACATAAGAGGGGAGTAACCTGTGTTTGTTGACTGAATTTACATGGCCCTTGACTTTTTATTTTGAGGTTTTTATCACCAGGTGCAGATTTTGTGGCTTGAGCTAATGAGATGAATTTTTGCCTAAGGAAATGTCTTATTCCCTTTTCTTAGACTGCCACCTTCTGGCAGATAGTGGGATATCCTCCGCTGAAGCTCCCATTTCTGTCAAAAGCTCTGAGAGCCACATCTGCAGGGAAATTGTCAAGGCTTGGGGGGTTCTGTTGAATAGGGCACTCGCTACCCACCCTCGACAGGATAACAGGTGGTTTTTGAATTGGCTAAGACGCATCCAGCCAGTAAGACATCCCAGTTCTGGACTCTGTTTGGAGGATGAGTTGTGGTCACGTGGGAGATTCTAAGGTTCAAACAGGAAATGGCACCAGTGCTCATTCAGGGCTGGAGATGTCCAGCCTCCTGCTCCCTCCCCAGGAGTTCAGCTTTAGCAGAGGACACTTTGATAAAAGCTGAAATTGGGTTTATATAACCCAGAGGCTGCCCTGTCAGGTTCCTATGTGGGAACTGACTCAGGGAAAGGCTCCGTAAGGCTTCTTCGACTCACCCCAAGGACTTTAGCTATATCAAGTCCCCACATCAGATCCCCACTAATGGGTCAGGGGCTGATTGGGGATAGGTCTGGTAGGCTCCCACATCTGTCCACAGGACCCATTTGGGAGTCTGCTTATCCAACCCACCGATTCCCTGTTTAAACGCCTTTCAGCAAGTCCCTTTTCAGTTATGGATACTCAGCAATGCAAGAAAAAACTGGGTAGAGTCTCTGAGGGTCCTGAGAAGTTTGCTGATGGTTTCCATACTCTAGTGTCTTTTGATTAGCAAACTTCTCAGGATCCTCAGAGAATCTACCCTAGTTTTTCCTCATGTTACTGAAGATAACTCCTTGGTGGGACTACAAATGAGGAGGTCATCTACGTACTGACAGGCCTCCCTTTTTGAACTTTGAGTCTCTCAGGCCTTGAGCTAAGCCCTTTGCAAACAAGAGGGGCCCATCTCTAAGACTCCAAGGTGAGAGAGTTCAAGTATACTGTTGACAGAAGTCCTGTTTGGGGATCTTCCCATTCAGAGACAAACAAGTACTGGGAGCTAGGATTCACAGCAATAGAAAAGAAGGCATCTTTTGAGATCAAGGCTGAAGAAACAATTAGTGTCTCCTGGGATCTGTGCTAAAAGGCTGTATGGATCTGTTATTAATGGTGAATGGGCACCATTGCTTCATTAATGGCTCTGAGATCTTGTCCTAGGTGATATTCTCCCAATGGCTTCACTGTTGGTAAAATGGATGCATCACATTCGGACTGGCATGGCACCAGCAACCCTATGGCCAAAAACTTACCAATAATGGGCGCTAGCCCTTGTCTAGCTTCTCCAGTGAGGATACAGATTAGGGTCCTTTAACTGATGACCACTGGAGCAGCCCCCCCCCCCCCGGATGCCATCACACCATGCTTGGGGATTAACCCCTGGCAGAGATATGAGGCCCCATAAGCTCAGTCTGCCCGAGTCCCTAGCAACTAGGACACAGGTCACGAGAGTTTTGAAGGTCAGAGTGTCCCCGAGTAGGAAGAATATCTCTTCCAACTACTGGTATGAGGCACTCCGTATCACCATAAAGGCTGATTGGCAAAGGAAAGCTTCCAAAAGGCAAAGGGTACAGAAAGCTGTCAGATTAATTGCTTCAAGGCCCGCCACAACTTTAGGACAAGGTGAAAGCTTACTCCAATTAGAAACTAGAATTTAATAAGTTGCCCCTGTGTCACAGAGAAATACAGTAAAATTTGTTTCCCTGCTACTTCTAGAGTCACCGGAAGCTCTTCTAAGGTGAGGGGAATATGCCCGTGTTAGGGCCTCACAGGCCCCGGTGCCATCACTTACTCTCTGGTTCTCACACTGGCTGTCTGGTTGGGGAAGCACTGCCCCGTGCGCCCAGCGCCTCTCTCCTCCAACTTCATCTCCTTGTATTCTCCCACCTCACTCACCTCAGTCCACTACATAGTTAAAAACAGAGGAGCTTGCCGGGAATTTAGCTCAGTGGCACCACGCCTGCCTCGAAAGCACAAGGTCCTGAGTTTGATCCCCGGTACCACCACCAAAAAAAGAAAAGAAAAGAAATGGAGGAGCTGAGTGAGCTGGTCCCTTCCCCTCACTCAGCTGGGCTGAGGGCCAGCCCCACCTGGTGATTATCCGTGTTTAAGTTCAGGAGGTCAGGACTCCCATAGCATCATTAGTTTGGAAACCAGTGAGGCACCTGGAGTCAGGGGTGTCAGACCACAGTGGGAGACACCTGGGCTAGAGGGGGCTAAACCTTTAAATACTGGAAGCCTGCGCTGTGTTAGGGGTCATCAGAGGTTGCTCTTGCTCCTCTTCCTTTTTCTTTTGTCCTGCGATCTTGAATTAATGTAGCAACTTACTATTTGCTGTGAGGTGTGTGCTTGCCAATTCTTTCCTTCACGTGTCCAAGGACCTGGAGTGGTACTTTTGGCGAATTCAACTGTAAATCTGATGAACGGAGCCAGGAGGACATTACTAAACTTGAGAGAGCTCTTCAAGCGTTGGAGGTGTCACCAGCAGCCTCAGCAGGAGTGGGCAACCAGACACCCTAGCTGGCAAGGCAGGTGAGGCCCCGCTGCATCTGGTGACCCTCTCACTTCTCTTTTCTGGGTGACAAAAGGATCCCTGGGAGGAAAGGCGGACAAACAGCCATGTGGAAAAGACGAGATTGTGGGACAAAAGGCTCTGTCCCTATGCGGGAGAGGAGGCGCCCTGCCCATCAGTTGGGTTTATATTCTGTGGTTGATCCACACAGTGGGGAAAGCCCATCTTGGGAACCGTGGGCTACACCTCAGCGGGGATGGGCGTAAGCTGAGTGGAGCAGGTGAAGAGGCCACGGGAGCTAGGGAGAAGGCCGTTGATAGACAAATGCTTTGGGGAAGTTGCAAATGCTTTGGGGAAGTTGCCAACAGCGGAGCACCAGGAGATATTGACCTGGCCCTGCCTGGACTGTTGCTTTTCCCAGTGCAGTACTTGGTAATTTGTCCTGAAGTTGGGCAGCTCTTTGTTTAGGACCAAGGGTCTTTATGCTTCCCCATGGGTCACGTACTCACATGGAGGGCTTCCTCTTCCACAGGTTTTAATAGTTATCCTTCTCCTTTTCTGTTTCTCCTAACTCAGATGGTTTTTCATGGATCTTGGAAGCATGGCCAGCCAGTTTTTGTGCTGTGTGTCTTACTATTTTAGAGCTATTGTCAAAGGAAACACATTCTTCTTTTAGGGGCAGACATAGCCCCTTTGTTTCAGCTGTTAGGAGATCTAGTCCCCTTCAGTGTGTGAAGGGGCCACTGCTGCTAGCAAGTCTGTCTGGGCCTAAAGGAAGGCCATACTCTGAGCAAGTTTGTCTGGACCATCCATTTCTGGCTGTTTATGACAGGAGAAATATGTGATTAGTTTTAAGGTCTCACGTTTGTAGTCACTGTTTGTTATCTCTATTAGAGGCAGTTTTTGAATAACCTAGGATGGTACCAAAAGAAATCAAAAAGACCCAAAAGATGTCATGTTACAACTTGGAACAGGAACCTCAAGTGCAGTGAACAAGACAGTAGCGAGTACATTCACACAGTTTGCTCAGAGGGAGCAGACTGTTGTACTACTTTGGTTCACCCAAGTGGTTGGTGTTTTCTGAAAAGAAACTTGAGGCCATCTGCTGGTTCACAGGTATGTGAAGTTTGCAGTCCTTTATCTTCTAGTCTCTCAAGTTGTTTGAGTTTTACTCTAGAGAGATGAGTAACTAGCTATTTCCTATATCTTAATGGCAAAACAAATGGTTAACAGGTGTGAGGTCCTGTATTAGGTAACATTTTCCTGATGGCTTGACTATTGGTAAAATGGGCATATTGCATGGGGACTGGCATGGGACCAGTAATCTTGTAGCAAGAAGTTTATCGATAATGGGCTTTAACCCAGTCTAGCTTCTTTGTTAAGGAAATCATTTTCTATGAGGACATAGATTAGGGTCCTTTAGCTGAGGGACTACTGCGGTGGGCTTGACAGCCTGACCCAGGAGCCATTGTATCCTGTGTGTAGCTCTTACTCTGCATGAGGCCTCTTACTCTTGTTTACTTTTATATTCTTTCATAGTACTCGCCACCTTCTAACAGCCATATATTATATTTTATTGGTTACAAAACCTATAGGTTTTCAACATTCCTAGAAGTCAGAATACATTTTACCATAAATGGCATATCATAATTTAATTATCAATGGCTTTTTGTTCTTCTGGTAGAGAGGGTTGAGCTCAGGGCTTTTAATTGAACTTTAAACCCGGCCTTTTTTATTTTTTATTTTGAGACAAGATCCTGCTAAATTGCTAAATTCCCTAGGCTGGTCTTAAACACTCAGTCCTCCTGCCTTGGCTTTCAAAGTGCCCACACACCCAGTTCAGTGATTTTTTTTCTTAGTGGTATCAAATGTATTGATGTTCCTTAAATATTATAGCATCATAGATTAATAAAAACATAGAAATTTGCTTATCTATTATGTTATTTGTTTTGAGACCAAAGTTATCTGAGACTTTGAAATAGGCAAAAGTGATTATTGTATTATTGTAACTTTCTGCCCCCGCAGTTCTGGATTAAACTGTATGTGTGGGTGTTACTTGGATCGGACCCAGGTCTCCCTCTTGCGAGGTGGATGCTCCACACTGAGCCACGTCCCCAGCCTCTAGGTCACACTTCTGTGGACTGGGCTCTCCTACAACTTTTGCTCCTTATGAACTATAGGGGCAGAGCTTAAGTTTTGAAATTTTCTTTTTTTTGGTACCGAACTCCGGACCTTGAGATTGCAAGGCAGGCACGGTGCCACTGAGCTAAATCCCCGGCCCAACTTTTGAATTTTTATTCACTAAAGATGCAAATAAGTGTGTGGCACAATAAATAACCGTAATGGTTACCGGTCTGTTGCCCTGGAGGTTATTAACCTAGTGATGGTCAGCAAACCTGTAAAACAAGTAACAAATCCCAAAGACTTTAGAGGTCCTCTTCGGTTTTTTTTTTGTTTTTTGTTTTGGTACCGGGGATCCAACTCAGGTCCTTGTGCTTGTGCAGTAGGCGGCGGAACCATTGAGCTAAACCCCTGGCCTCCTCTTAGATTTTGTCACGAAATTTCTTTGAATTCTTTCGCTTCTTTCTTAACAGCCACTGTTCTCCTCACTGTGCTTTCCAACCCCTTCATCTACGTTTTCCAGCTTTGTCTCCACTGTGTGAAGTAGATGAGTCCTTTAGACACGAATCCTTCGGTCCTGGCTGTGTCACCGTGAAGGCCGCGGTGGTTAAGGCAGAGGCGCCACTTCGGCTTGGGCTTGCGTGTGAGAGAGGAAGGGTCTATTTGCCTTTCTTAGCTTTTCCAAGACACAGGAAAGCAAGAGGCAGGCAAAGGCTCCGGTGGGAATGTGCTCAAACCAGAGCAGCGCGACGGTGATCTTTTGCCTGCTTCAGAGACTCAGATAACTGTCTCAGAACGAATGAGAGGGTGTTTTACTAACAAGAGACCAGGCGGAGAAGGGTCGCCGGAAAGGGACGTGACAGTCATTGAAATCCAAATGCCAGAGCTGTGGCAACCCCTAGCCCACCCCAGAGCGGTCGGAGCTCGGGGGTCAGGGGAGGTGCCGCGAGCTCAGCCCAAGTCCCACCCGGGTCGCAGCCCTGGAACTCGTCACCAAGCCAGGGACCTGGCTCCCAACCCTTCAGTCCTTACGAACTTCCTGGTACCTGATCGCCCGCGAGTTAAACAGCTGCACTCTTTGGAAAAACTTCTCTATTTTAAAATTGAGGATGCCAGTAGTTAGAAGTCACAGGGAAATGCGATTACACTATCAGAGGTTTTTTTTTTTTTTTTTTTTTTTTTTTTAAGAGAGAACAACTAAAACCAAAGAAGCCAAAAAGTTAGCTGGATTCACGGGAGCTCTTTGGCTCCCCCTGGTGGAGAAGACGCATGTCGCCTCCTTGTTGGCTTGGGTGGAACTTTGCTCTGGCTTTGGTTTGAGTACTTTTATTGTTAGAGGAGAGCCGAGGAACTAGGCGTGTTTATATCCCTACGGTAGTATTCAGCTATGGAAAGGAAGGAGGTTTTCATACATGCTACAAGAGGAAATATGAGCACATTACACTAAATGAAAAAATTTTTGCTAAATTAAAAAAAGTCCACACATTGTATGTATGATTTTTGTCTACGTGAAATGTCCAGGATAGGTAAATCCACAGAGACAGAAAGTAGATTAGTGGTTGCCAGGGCCCGCGGGGGGGGGGGGGGGCTGGCTGAGGAGGGAGGAGTTTCTCTTGGAGCAATGAAAGTATTCCGGAATTAGCAGTGGCGATGACAGGACAACCTCATGATTGTATGAGATGTGATTGAAATGTGAATGGTTACATTTAAAATTATTACAATAAAAGATCCATTGCCACTCATCCCCCCATCTCCCTCACTTCGAACACAGTTTCCCATCCTCCTCCTCACTCATGAAGCTGTTCTGGAAGCCTTCTTCCTGAATGTCTTCAGTTGCACTGTGGTAGCTGCAAAAGCACTTATCTTTCATGGGCATTTTGATTTGGGGGAAGAGCTAGAAGCTGTACTGTGCCCAAACCGGTGAATAGGGTGGATGAGGACGCACTGTAAAGCCTTGGTGAGGCTGCTGTTAGATGGCACGTGCTAGCGGCATTCACCACGGTTTGGATTACACCTCGTAAAAAAACACTCATGAAAGGACTCCAGAATGGCTTCCGAGAGTGGCAAGAAAGATGGGATAAGTGTGTTCAAAGCAAGGCAGAGTATTTTGAGGGGGTTAATAGTAATGTGTCTTTTACTGTAATTCTTGGGTTTTTTGTTTTTGGTACTGGGGATGGAACTCGGGTCCTTAAGCTTGCAAGGCAGGCAGCGGAACCACTGAGCTAATTCCCCCGGCACTTACTGTAATAAATTTTTAAAATTTAAACATTCAAGATATATTTTGATCACACTTTGTTCTAAACATCAATTGCAGGTTTTCAAATGGTGGTTTTTATGGTATGTGAATTATCTTAGTCATTTCCTCGTTGCTGAGACACAGTACCCAACACCAGCAACTCCAAGGAGGGAGATTTATTTTGGCTTAATTGGCTGCCTCCAAAGCAGAAAACAGCATGGCGGAGGGGCCTGGAGGAAAGCTGCTCCTGCCACGGCAGCCAGAGACAGTGAGAGAAGGGAGGAGCCAAGGAAGAGATGGACCCTTCCAGGTCACACCCGCAGTAGCCTGCCTCTTCCTTCCAGACCCCTCCTCCGAACGGCAAGTGGGCTATTTTGCCCCTGTAATTCAGTCACCTTCTAAAAGCTCTGGCTGTGAGCACATGATGCCTCCGGGGGACAGTGTCGCTCTGAACCACAGCGTGAATTGTCTCTCAATAAGCAAGTGCCACGGTGTGCCTAGGAGCATGCGCAGCCTCATGCGAATGGGGATAAACGTAGTCATAAAGCTACTGCGCAACAGCCGCTAACAAAAAGGCACTCTGTCAACCGCAGTGGTGTATATCATATTCTCTTTTATTTAGTCGGGTTTGAATCGGGCGTGGTGGTGCACATCTGTAATCGCAGCACGCTGGGAGGCTGAGGCAGGAGGAACACAAGTTTGAGCCCAGCCTGGGCAACTTGGCAATTTAATGAGACCTTGTCTCAAAAAAACAAAACAAAACAAAACCCAAGAAACAAAGGACTGGGAATACAGTTCAGGGCAAAGGCCCTGTGTTTAAGTCCCAGGACTGGAAAAAAAGTCAGGGTTGGGTTGAGAAAAATGGAATGGGTTAAGGTGCCTGCTAAACATTTTTTTCACAAGTTAAGTAACTATAATTCTATGTCTTTACATTGAGCTGTCACTCAGATCAAGTAAAAGTAATTTTTCTTACACTGCAAAGCCCTCTATACCTCTGGTAATAAAAATATTTCTATGTGGCCTTGAGAGGTCATGATTTGTAATAATTGATAATTTTGTTGCGAAATGAATTTAAATTACCTCTGCTACAGGATGGTGGTGTGCTGTTGTCTATTGGTTTTCATTGAAGTGTATCAACTCGTAACCCTCATGTCTTTGGGAAATGCTCGTGGGAGGGGACAGATGTGAAGAGAAAGCGCAGAGGTTTGAGGAAGTCTTAGTATTTGCGATGTGTGGGGATTCAGTAGGTCTTTGGATCTATCCCTGTCCGACACTTCTAACCATCATCTATTGGTGCAGAAGAAACCATCATGGACTTGAATCGCTACCACACCAGTTAGTCTTTTGCTCCCAGGGCCACAGTCTGGGCAGGGCTCGAGGGTGATGTATTGTGGCTCATGTGGCATTGAGTGGGTGGCTTGAGCTGAGGGCTGCAGTGTCTGAAGGCTGCTTTACCTCAAGCAGTTGCTGCTGGCTGTCTGCTAGGACCTCAGCAGGGGCTGTGGATGGCATCTCACCTACCTGTGCACGTGCTTGCTTTCCTCAGAGCATGGTGCCTTGTTCCAGGAGTAAAAATCCCCAGAGGCAAGGCAGAAGTGAGAGTGTTTTTTATGACTTAGCCCAGGAAGTCATGTAGCACCCCTCTGCCGAACTCTACTGGTGCAGACAGTCTAAAAGTGGACTCAGGCTCAAGGGGAGGGGTGGCAGACTCCACCCCTGCATTCCAAGAGTATCAGTGCTGCCTTGGAGGAGGACCTTGTGAGGTGGGACAGACTGGGGCCATCTCTTGAAAATACAATCTGCACCTCGTGGTGCCAAGATTCAGAGGCTTCAAACAACAGCAATTTACCCCTGTTTATAATTTTCGGGGTCTACTCAGTGGTCCTTTGGGTCCTGCATCCTGGTCACAGCAGCATGAGGCCAGGCCTCTCTTGCCACATGCTTTTCGGCATAGCAGTCTCATGGGGCACATCCAGGACAAAGGCACAAGCCACATGGCTCATTGAGATACAGGACCCACCATGCACACATCGTCTGTCTGTACTGGTGGAAGCCAGATAGGAGCTCAACTGCAGAAAGATGACAGGTTCTGAAGGACAGAACATTCATCTTTGTTTCTCAGTTACGTATTGCCTCTGCCACAGTTGTTTCATTCTGTCCACAGGTAGTATGTGCTCACCCACTCTGCCAAAAGCCTCGTGCCAGGGTGACATTAGACGGTGGCTTGAAGTTCAGGTGAAGCTCATTAAACCACGGCCAAGAGTGGATGAGGGTCCTGGGACCAGCTCTTCAGGTCTTCTCATATGGATCCTCCTGCTTCAGAAACCAGGAGGCCAAAAGAAGTTATCCAACACCTCACCCTCCACCCCTACCCAGCATCCAGCGGTGGGCTAGGTGCAGGATAACTTCAGAAAGCTCTCCTGTTCAAAAGGGGAGCTGTGAAATACAGTTGGCAGCTTCTGGTTTCTAGGAAATCTGCATTGGTGCTGGTACATTTGCCAGCTCTTTGCTCTAAGGCCAGAGAATGATCTTTAATTAGAGCCCATTCTGCGTCCTTGGAATGGTTCCCTATTCTATCCCCAGCTGCTCGCCCAGCTGCTCTAGGTCAACTTAAAGGAACTCCTCCTGCTCTTCAGGAGAGGTGAAAATCCCTTTTTAGAGACCTCACCTGGTTCCACAACTGCATCAGAGCTAATCCTTTATTCAGTTCCATGAGCTGCATCAGTCATAGTGGTTCTGTTTTTCAGATCAAATTCTGACTGATACAAGACCACTTAAAAATAGCTGACCCCATCATTCCCAGAGCTACTTATTGTGGATTTGGATCTTACAATTGTGGTTGGCCCCTATAGGGTCAGGAAAGATGCAGTGTCCAGTTGTGGGATTTTGATGTAAAGAATTCCAGAGGATGCAGACAAATCTATATCCTTGGAAATACAGCTTCTTTTTTTTTTTTTTTTTTTAATTTAGTTAGACTTCTCTCAGGTAGAATGTCTCATGGGTCTGGTGCCCACAGCCATAGTGACATAGCTTGTAGTGTACTGTGGATCAGATAAATCTTTGAACAGTCCAGACTGATGGCCTGAATAGTGACTCAATTAAAATAACTGTGCTGCTTGAAGGAAGAGGCTAAATTATTATGCTCTGAAGGATATGGCAAAGCAAATCCTGGTTGTCCTCTGTTTCAAGGGATGGCTGTGTCCGTGAGATCAAAGGGAAGCCTCTGCTAAAATGAAGCAAGGCTGGTAGGATTTACAGTGGAAACCCAGACTATTGGTGGATCAAGGGTAGCAATGCCACTGTAACCTGGAATTGGCTTAAATGTTAGGCTCTGTCCAGCATTTTCTCATTGAAGGATCAAGCTAACTGGCATACTAGGCTCAGCTCCAGGTAGTTTTGATGAGGACAGTACTAGAGGCCAAGTGATTGAGGCTTAGCTAAGTGACTGACTCTGTGATCAAGCAGATGGAAACAAAATGGCTAGGTAATTAATGTAAAGCCAGTCTGGGAAAAGAACTATGTAAAGCACTGGCCACCACGTATGTAGATAACAAATTGATGAAGGAGAAGTTTATAAATATAATAATAAAATAGACGCTCTTCTTTGAACTGAAAGCCTATATAGGAAGGACAACTGGGGCAAGAGGAGTAATTTCCATCCCTGAGCTACTTCATGGAAGTGTTACGGAGATGGGTTTGTGGGAGATTTTGGGTGTTGAGCATCCCTGTGTATGTGGCCTGGAGGGTGGAAAGTGGGATCTAAGTTAGTGAAAGCCAAATCAGATGTATTTTAGTTTAGGGTTAGAGCCTGTCAGGCATTATAAGGAGATCCTGTAGCTGTTTTCCCAGGGACTGTTTCTGAGGTAACAAGGTTACACAGAACTTCTGATGCAAAGTAACAAACAAACAGGTTCCTCCCCTGTGATTGTGTTCAGGACCAAAATGTGGGAAGGGCTTTGTGGAAGATGTGCAACCCCTGACACTATTCATCTTAATCAGGAAGCCTCTCACCTTTAAAAATTTTTTTTCCCGGTTAAGTTTATTGGTACATTTTAGATATAAAATACAGTTACAGTCATCATTGGGAACTTGTACCATTACATGAGCATCTTGGTTCTTATTTTTTTCCCCCTTCCCCTGCCCTCCCTTCGCCCCTTCCACCCTTCCCTATTTGCAAAGACTTTGTTTCCATTTTTTTCCTTTTCTCGTATTTTTTCTTTTCCCTTCTTTGTTTTCCCCTACCCATTCCACTTCCCCTGCTCCTTTAGAGCCTTTCTTCCTATTACACAATATCAATTATATGTTTTTAAAATTACAATATCAAGATCTAGGAGACATTACCACAGATTTTACAGAATTTAAAAGGATATAGAAAGCATATTACAAAAATCTTTTTTGAAATAAGTTTGACAACTTCTAAGAAGTTGTACTTGGAAGACAAATTAATGAAACTAACTGGAGGAAATATAAAATTTGAATAGCACCTATTAAAGAAAGTATATTCCTAGCATGAAAACCTACCTATATGACAACAACAGGCTCATATACATTTTAACTGATAAATTACATCAAACATTTAAAGCAGAAAAAAGAAGGAACTCTTCTCCCCTCATTTTAGGAACTCAACATTGTGCTAATCCTAAAACTGGATAAAGATAATAGAAGAAAAAAGTATGAACATACATAGAAATTTTGTTTAACAAAAAAAAAACTATTAGAAGACAGATCTGGCAGTATGTAGAAAGTGGTTTTATTATAGGGATGGTAGTGTTGGTTCAGCATTGGAAGATCCACCCCAAAAAGTCATCATTTTAACAGAGGAAAGGAAAAAGCCATATGATCCTGTCACTAGTTGGAGAAAAAGTATTGGATTAAATTCCACAGCTGTTCATGGTAAAATCTATCAGGAGACTGGAAGTAGAACAGAACCTTCTCAACAGATTAAAGACATGTACTCCATACTTCCAGCAAAAATGCCTTCTATGAATGGAGAAGATACAATGCTTTCTCCTTAAGGTGGGGAACAAGGGCAGCTATGCCTACTCTTCATCTGTCCATTAAACTTTGAAACATAGGCCCAAACCAAAATAGTCTGGCAATAAAATGAAACAATTAGGATAGGATTGGCAAGGTAGAAGCAAAATCTTTATATGTAGATGAAATGATCATCTACAGAGAAAATAGTAGGAAATCTCTAAGAGCCCCTAGAACTTGTATTTGAATTTAGCAGGATTAGAAAACACAAGGTGTATATAAAAATTCAGGTCTATGTGTACTTGCTATAAATGAAGAATTGGATATTGAAATTTAAAAGTTATGTAGGAGTATGAAGGACCTAGAAAAGTAAAAAGAAGAAACAGTGTTGGAAGACATTTAGTACCTAATTTTAAGACTTGCTCTAAAGCTACAGTAATCAAGGCAGTGTTGGTGTAGGGAAAGACATATAGATCATTAGAATAAAACAGAGAATCTAGAAATAGGACCACACATATATGGTCCACCGAGTTTTGAAAGATTATTATTTAACATTAACATTTTATAGGATATAAACTCAATTCAAGAGCCGAGGAAAAAACAGTGTTTTTAGCAAACAGCACTAGAACACCTGGTATCTGTATATAAAAAATTAACCTCAACCCTTTATTTCCATACATAAAAATAACTTGAAGGGGTCTATGAACCTAAATATGAAAGCCTAAAAGTATAAAACTTTAAGAAATTATAAGGAAAAATGTTTATGAATTTAGGGTAGGCAAGAACTACCTAGGATACAAAAAAACATGATGTATAAAAGAAAAAAATTGACAAATGAGATTCCATCAAAATTTAGAACTTTAAATGACATCGTTAAAATGAAAAGTAGTCCTTAAACAGACCATATTTACAATGCATATAACCTATGACCAGAATATATAAAGAACTCCTACAGCTCATTAATAGACAACCCAATTAAAAAGTAGACACAAGATGATAAATAGCCAGTATAACACAAGAAAAGGTGTGCAACACTAGAATCAGAAAAATACTAATCAGTACAATAACAAGACTGAATTATACACTCATTAAGGAGATGAAGTTAAAAGTTTTAAAAGCCATGCCATGACTTTCTTTTTGTTGGATTCTCCTCCTTTGCTTTTAATTTGTCACAACCAATGTATTCATTCTGCTGGGCTTCCTGGGGTTGAGATCCTCACTGTCTTTTCCTAGGATATTGTCTAACATTTTTTGGAGTGCTGGTTTGGTATACATGAAGTTCCTAAGGTGCTCTTTAACATGAAAGTATCTTATTTCTCCATCAATTTTGAAAGATAGTTTTGCAGGGTACTTCAATCTGGGTTGGAGGCTGTTTTCCTTTAGGGCTTGAAATATGTCACTCCAAGCTCTTCTTGCCTTGATGGTTTGTGTTGAGAAGTCTGCTGTGATTCTGATGGGCTTTCTTTTGTATGTGATTTGTTTCTTTTCTCTCACTGCTTGTAGAATTTTGTTCTTCTGTTGTGTTTCTGGGATCCTAACTATTATATGCCTATATGTAGATTTTTTTTTTGATCAAGGCTACTTGGAGTCTTATATGCCTCACTTATCTGTATATCAAGTTCTTTTCTGCTGCTTGGGAAGCTTTCTGCCATCACTTCTGTGAACACTTTTTTTTTTATGTCGTCTGCACTCTCTTCTGTTTCTTCTTTGACTCCAATCAGTCTTATGTTATTCTTCTTTGCATCGTCTAGCAGCTGCTGGATTGATTTCTCGTGTTCCCTTACAATTTTAAAGCAATTTTTCTTTTCCTGGTCACTAATTGCAGTCTTATCTTCCATATGTGAAATTCTGTCCTCACATTGGCTCATTCTGCTGTGTAGATTTTCAATGGAGTTTTTAATCTCCTGGAAATCTGTTTGTATCTCTTTTATAGATTCCATTTGTTTCCTATGTTGGGGTTCCATCATGTTCCCCAGCTCCTCTATTTTTTTATCTGTGTCCTCTAGATTTATTGCATCATGTCTTGCACTATGGGCACAATGTCTGCTGTTATCTGAGAGATTATTTCTGATTTCATTTTTTCCAGATTGTCTTTTGTTGCCAGTTCAGGGAGTCCAGGTGATTGAGTATCATATTGTTCCATCTTGTTTCCCTTTGGGGTTGCTGTAGGTGATTGGGATGTCTGTTTTTGAGGCTTGTTTATGTGTCTTCTCATTTCCACAGGGGGTGGGGGGGTGGATGCTGCTGGCACCCTCACAGCTTACCTCCTCTGTGCTGGGAGTGGTGGAATGGCTGCCTGGAAGCCCTTTCCTATGGGCTGTGAGTGGTAGAATGGCAGCCTGGAAGCCCCTAACTCTGGGCTGTGAGCGGTGGAATGGCAGCCAGGGAGCCTCTTCCTGGGTGCTGGGATTGGTTCACCTCCTCTGCCCTGGGAGTGGTGGAATGGCAGCTAGGGAGCCCCCTCCTGGGCACTGGGATTGGCTCACCTCCTCTGCCCTGTGAGTGGTGGAATGGCCAACTTTTTAAATTTTCAATTTAATTTTATAGGGATAGGAGTTGAGGCAGGAGGACTGTAAATTCAAGCCCAGGCTGCGCAACTTAGCAAGACCTTGTCCCCAAAAAGACCAGGAAATGTAGCTCAGTGCAGAGGTCCTGAGTCACTCACCAGTCCTGGGGAGAAGAAATAGGATGAAGGCAGAAGAGAAATAGTAATTGAGGAACTAGATGACTCTTGTCAAGTGAAGAACAAATTAAGAAAAAAAGGACACTAAGATGTAATCAACAAAAGTTACATTTGCTCTTTTATAAAATCTTGGCTACAGTGTGATACTGCACTATTGACTGTACTTGGATGATGACAGTATTTATGACCAGGTGTACAACTCAACCATTTGTTACTACCCTAGGACAGTTGATTTTGTGCATACTATATACTTTGTGCTTGTAGGAATGTCGACTAATACCTTTTGCTTTGCCTACACTTAGGTCAACTAATAAATGTTATGTGGAAGGAGAACCTCTGTGTCCTGGTGCTCAAATGATATACACTACTACATTTCAACATCAGTGTCATAGTCACCTTTTCATCACCGAGACATGATACCTGGAACTCACAATTTAAAGGAGGAGAGGTTTGTTTTGGCTCCACTTTGGGTAGTCTCAGTGCTTGCATGGTTGGCTGGCTCTATGCAGAGGCAGCATGGTGGGAGGGACTGGCACAGGAAAGCTGCTTGCCTCATGGCACACAGGAAGCAAAGAGTCAGGGGAGAGTTGGAAAGGTAACACACTCCATTATGGTATCAAGAACCAAGTTTATCTTTCTTTATGGCAGAGTGGAACTCCATGGTGTATAAAAAACACATTTTCTTCATTCACCCATTGGTAGACAGATTGCTTTCAAGATTTTTTTTATTATAAATTGTGCTTTTATAAACATGGGTATGCATGTATCACTATAATATGATGTCCTTAACTCTTTCAGGAAAAATACCTAGTAGGGGAATAACTGTCAAATGGAATTGCTAGTTTTAGTTTTTTGAGAAACCTCCATACTGATTTTCATAGAGGTTGTACTTGTTTACATTGCTCCCAAAAATGATAGAGTCCTTTGTTTTTTCTTGCAGTCTCACCAGCATTTGATATTATTTCATTTATTGATGGCCATTCTTTCAGGGGTAATATGGGATCTCCAAGTTGTTTTAATTTGGATTTTTCTAATGGCCAGTGGTGTTGAGCATTTCTTCATGTCTTTAATGTCCATTTGTTCTTCTATGAAGTAACTTTTCATTTCAGTTGATCATTTTTGATTGGGTCTTTTATTTTGGGAATTAATTTTTTGAGTTCTTTATTCTAGATATTAGTCCTCTGAGGACTAGCTGGCAAATTATTTTCCCATTTTATAGGGTTTTTTTTCACTCTTGGTTTTTTCTTTTTCCTGTCCAGAAGTTTTAAATTTGATATAGTTTCATTTGTTGATTCTTGGTACTATTTCTTATGCTTATGGGGCTTCAAAAAATTAATTTTATTGGTACATTTAAAATATAATAACATTCACCATAGGAAACTTGTATCTGTACATGATATATCTTCATTTTCTTTTTTTCCCCATTTCCCTCCCCTCACTTCAACCTCTCTTCCCCTACTTATTTATCAAAACTTTTCTTTTTTTTTCTTTTCCTTTTCTTCCTTTCCCCTTTCTTTCTCCCTTGTTACCCTTTCCCATTTGAATATTTTCTTCCTATTTCATAATATCTGTTATACATTTTGGTTATTTACCCTTTCAATTTCTCACACTAGAGAAACAATGTGACATTTAAACATGTGTGTCTGATTTATTTCACTTAAGAATATGGTCTCAAGGTACATTCATTTACCTAGAAATTTCTCAAGTTTATCTTTATGGCAGATTAGTACTCCATTGTACTACAAACAAAACTACATTTTCTTTATCCATTTATTTGTTGATGCACATTTGGGCTGTTTCCAAGAGATAGCTCTTACAAACTGTGCTTCTATAAACATGGATGTGCGTATATTGCTGTGGTATGATACTTTTAATTCTCTTGGATAGGTACCAAGAAGGAGAATAGCTGGGTCAAATGAAACTTCTAGTTTTAGTTTTTCAGGAATCTCCACACTGATTTCCACAATGGTTACACCAGTCTACACTCCCACCAACAGTGGGGAAGGGTTCCTTTCTCCCCAAAGCCCTGCCAGTATTTGTTATTGGTTGATTTCTTGATAACTGCAATTCTTTCTGGGATGAGATGGAATCTTGGTGTTATTTTAATCTGCATCTCTCAAATGACCACTGAGCATTTTTTCATATATTTATTTGCTGTTTCTACTTCATCTGAGAAGTGTATTATTCATTTCAGATGGCCATTTTTGGATTGGGTTTTTAAATTTGGGGGGGGTCTGAATTTTTGAATTCTTTATATATTCTAGATATTAGACTTTAGGAATAGCTGACAAAACTTTTTCCACACTCTGGGTTATCTCTTCACTCTGGTTTATTTTGCTGTGCAAAAGTCTTTTAATAAGATGAGATCCTAGTTGTTGATTATTTTTAATATTTCCTGTGTGATTAGGATTTTGTTCTTAAAGTCTTTGCCTACATCTATGTCTTAAAGAGTTCTACCCATTCTATCTTCTGGAAGATTTAGTGTTTCTATTTTAATATTTACATCTTTGATCCATTTTGATATTTAGTTTAGTTATAGTGAAAGATATGGTTCTAGTTTTAATCTTTGGCACATGGAAAGCCAGTTTTTCCAGCACCATTTATTAAAAAGGCTATCTTTCAGTGAAGGTATCTGGCCCCTTTGTCAAAGATAAGGTGGCTGAGTGTGTCTGGAGTTATTTCTACATCTTCTAATCTGTTCCATTGATCCTCCAGTCTTTTTTTTTTTCCAGTTACATGGTAGCTTTGTAGTATAATTTCAAGTCAGGGATTGTGATGCCCCCTGCCTTGCCTTTGTTGCCCAGAATTGCTTTTGATATTCTAGGTCTCTAGGATTGTCTTCTCTAATTCTGTGAGGTATGCTATTGGGATTTTGATTGGCATTAAATCTGTATAGCAATTTTGGAAGTATGGCCATTTTCACTATATTTATTCTTCCCACAAAAGAACAAGGGATATCTTTCCATTTTCTGATATCCTCTTTGATCTCCTTTTTTCAGAGTACTGTAGTTTTCAATGTAAAGGTCTTTTACTTCCTTCATTAGATTGATTCCTAAGTATGTCATTTTAAAAAATGCTCTTGTGAAAGGTGTGGTTTTCCTAATTTCTCTCTCAGCGAGTTTGTGTACAGGAATATTATTGATTTTTGAGTGTTGGTTTTGTATCCAGCTACACTACTGAATTTAGTTATTAAATCTAGAAGTCTTCTGGTGGAGTTTTTGGGGTCTTCCATGTAAAGTATCATGTCATCTGCAAATAATGATAATTTAACTTCTTTTCCTATCCTTATTCCTTTTATTTCTTTTCTTTTTCTAATTGCTATGGCTAATGTTTCCAGAAATATATTGGATAATAGTGGTGATAGTGGACATTGTTGTCTTATTCCTGATTTTAGTGTGAAAGCTTTCAGTTTTTGACCATGTTGACTGTTGGTTTGTCATTGATGGGTTTTATCAGATTTAAAAAAAGATCATCTACCAATTTTCTGTAGAGTTTTTGGGTGTTGGATTGGGTGTTGGACTTTGTCAAATGTTTTTTCTGTGCCTATTGAGCTGATCATGTAGTTTTTGTCCTTGATTTTGTTGATATGGTTTATTACATTTATTGATTTGCTTATGTTGAACCATCCCTACATTTCTGGGATGAATCCTACTTGGTCATGGTGTATAATCTCATTGATGATTCCTTGCATTCTGTTTGCCAGTTTTTTATTGAGGATTTTTGCATCTATGTTCACTAGGGAGATTGGCCTCTAGTTCTTTTTTTCAGTTGGATCCTTCTCTGGTTTTGGTATCAGGATAATGCTTACTTCTAGGAATCAGTTTGGAAGTATTGCTTCCTTTTCAATTTCATTAAAGAGTTTGGAGCAGTGGCATTAGATTGTCTCTAAATTTCTTGTAGAGTTCAGCGGTGAATCCTTCAGGACCTGAGCTTTTCTTTGTTGGTAGGTTTTTAATTACATCCTCAATTGAGGATGAAATCAATTTCATGAAATCATTCAGGATGAATCAATTTCATTGATTCATCTTTGGCAATTCATATGTATCTAGGAATCTGTCCATTTCTTCTGTGTCTCCCATCTTATTAGAATATAGGTCCTCAAGTAGGTATTGATGATCAAATGTATTTTTCCAGGATCTGTTGTGATTTTACTCTTTTCATTCTTAATTGCATGGATTTGAGTCTTTCCTTTTTTGATAAGTTTGGCAAATTTATTTAATGTTTTAAAGAACCAACTATTTGATTAATCCATTTTTTGTATTGTTTTTAGTCTCAATTGCATTAATCTCTGCTCTGATCTTTATAATTTCCTTCCTTGTATGAACCTTGGGTTTGACTTGTTCTTTTTCTAGAAGCTTGACATTCAACATTAGGTTGTTTATTTGAGCTTGGTCTATTTTTCTGAGGTGGGAATTTACCATTATAAATTTTCCTCATAGAACTGCTTTCATTATGTTCCATAAGTTCTGATATGTTGTGTTGGCATTATAGTTTAATTGTAGAAACCATCTAGTTTCTTCTTTAATTTCATCTGTGACCCATTGGTCATTCAGGAGGTTGTTATTTACTTTCCATGTGTTTATGTAGTTTTTGTGGTTTTCTTTGCCATTGATTTCCAATACCATTGTACTATTGTCTGATAATATACATGGGTTAATTTCAATTTCTTTGCATTTACTTAAGCATGTTCTATAAGGCAATATGTAGTCTATTTTGGAGAATGTCCCATGTGCAGCTGAGAAGAATGTGTGTTCTATTAGGGGGTGGAATATTCTGTAGACATCTATTAAGTCCATTTGTTCAAAAGTTTGGTTCAGTTCTGATATTTCTTTGATTTTTTTTGTCTAGTTGATCTATTTATGACAGTGGGGTATTGAGGTCCCTCAAAATATTAATGCTCATTTGATTTTTCATGTCCATTAATATTTATTTTATATAGTTGTATGTGCTGGTATTTAGTGCATATATATATATTTATAATATCTCTTGGATTGTTCTCTTAACAAGTATGTAGTGACCTTCGTCTCACTTAATCAGTCTTGGTCTGAAATCCACTTTTTCTGCAAATAGAATAGCTACCCCAGGTTTTTTCTGAGTTTTTGTGGCATGGAGTATTGTTTTCAATCCTTTGACTTTCAGTCTGTGAATTTCTTTGTGAGTCAAATGTGCTTTTTGTATGCAGCATATTGTTGGATCTTGTTTCTTTCTCTTTTTTTGGGCAGGGGGGATCTTCTTCATCCATTCTGCCAGTCTGTTTCTTTTGATTGATGAATTGAGACCATTTAGATTGATGGTTATAAGTTATTATATTGACTTATCCTTGTCATATTATTTTTCTGTTGTTGGTTCCCTTTCTTTCTCCTCTGTTTAATTGCATGCCTTGCCTTTCATAGTGGATTCTTTCTCCTGGTGTTCATGGAATTGTAGTCTTCCTTATCTCTTTCTAGAATATCCTTCTGAACATTTGAGTGCTGGTTTGGTTGTCATGAATTTAAGTGCTCTTTGTCATGGAACTGTCTTATTTCTCCATCAATTTTGAAAGAGAGTTCTGTGAGGTACATCAGTCTAGGTTTCAGGTTTTCTTTTAGAACTTGAAACACTTTACTCCAAGATCTCCTTGACTTAATGGGTTGTGTTAAGAAGTCTGCTGTGATTATGATGGGCTTTATAGATGATTTCTTTTCTCTAACAGCTTTTTTTTTTTTTTTTTTTTTTTTTTTGGTGCTGGGGATTGAACTCAGGACCTTGCACTTGCAAGGCAGGCACAGTGCCACTGAGCTAAATCCCTGACCCTCTAACAGCTTTTAATATTCTGTTCTTGTGCTGAATTTCTGGAATCTTGATGATTATATGGCTTGGTGTAGATTATTTTGGTCATGGCTAATTGGAATTCTATATGCTTCACTTATCTGTGTGTCAAAATTTTTTTCATCTTGGGAAGTTTTCTGCTATTACTTCTGTGAACAGTTTTTGGTTTTTTGTCATTTGTGCTATGTCCTGCTTTTTCACTGACTCTGATCAATATTATGTTCTTTGCATAATCTTGCTGCTGTTGGATTTTTTTTTTGTGGTCCCATACTATTTTTAAGAAATCTTTCCTTTTGTGATTGCTAACCACAATCATGTCTGATATTCTGTCCTTACAGTCTGCTGTGTATACTTTCAACAGAACTTTTAATTGCCTGGATATCTGCTTGAATGTTTCATGGATTCCATTTCTTTCCTATGTTGGGCATTCATAGTTTCCATCATTTTCCTAAGCTTCTCTATTTTTTTTATCTGTATCTGCTCTAGATTTACTAACCAAGTCCTTCATTATGATTGTCATCTTTTTTTTAACCTTAGAAATGATTTTTTTCCATAGCCTCATTCATCTGTTTTATTACTTCTGCTGCTACCATTTCAGAAAATTTAGGTGGGTGGCTTCTGATTTCATCTACCTCACTATCCCCTGAACTTGTCCTGAGTGGGCTGGAGGTGTGGGGTTGCATCTTGCTTCTGTGTCTTGTCATTTTCTATTTTTTTAAAAAAAGTTTTCTGGGTTGATACTTGTAAATTGTGTATGGTAGGTAGTTTTACCATTAGTATCAAGGGCTCCCTAGGAAATGACTTTTCTTCAGAGATGTCTTCTAGGTGTATCTGGCTCTTGGCCTTTGAGTCTGTTCCAAGATCTTACCTTCTCAACTTATTAGGATGAGAAGTTGCTCTCTATTTGGTCCAGCATCCAGTCCTTTGGTACTGGACTATGGTAACAATTATGCCCCTAGACAATCACAGTGTTGTCATGCAAGGAAGAAGAACTGATCACACAGGTATGACATCCTGGCTATAGTAGTACAATTAGCAGTAACAATAGCATCAAGCATAGCCTAGAAACTGACAAATTTGGTAACTATTAATTTAGTACCATTAACTATAGAGACAAGATCCACAGTTATATAACAAAATCCACTGCAAATCCAGAACTTGTATGCAGGGAATTTCCCCTTAGCAGAGTGATTTTTACCTTTGGCGGAGGGGGGGGGGGAGTTAAAAGGGGTGAGGGGAAAAATAGAGATAAATGAAGACAAAGATGTTGGAAGCAAGGGTGAAAGACAAAGAAATATCACACAAGCTTTGGGAAAGTGGAGAAGGACAAAGAATGAAGGAGAAAACAATGAAAATCAAAGCAAACCAGAAAAACTAACGACAGTGTTCACTCACATGAAAAAAAATCAAAGAAGACAGTTGGGAAAAAAAAATGATGAAGAGGGCCGGGGATTTAGCCCAGTGGTTTCACCACCTGCCTTGCAAGTGTAAGGTCCCGAGTTTGATCCCTGGTACCAAAAAAAAAAAAAAAAAAAAAGAAAACAAAACAAAACCACAAAGATAAAAAAACTAAATAACCAAAAAGGGAAAAAAACCATGAAATTTCTGTGACCACAAGCCTGTGGCTATCCTCTGGTGTTCACAGTCCTGTGGTAGTGTTTAAGTCAGAGCCCACTTCTGTGCTGGGTGACACCAACCAGTCTGCAGTAGGATTAGTGCTGGGTGTGGGGCAATCACATTGAGCCTGCAGCAGGGTCAGGGCTGGGCAACACCTCTGTTCTTTCAGCTCAGCAGTCTCGTAGGCTGATCTTGGCCTCTGGTGGTGAGGGCTAGGGGCCCAAGTCTTCAGCCAGCAGCACTCTAGACATCCCTCCACAACCCACCCATGTCTTCTTACTGTGTATGTCTTTGGAGTAATTGCTCATGCAGTTGCTGTGGGCCTTCAACTCTGGGAACCCTGAGACAAAGACAGCCCATGGCTGCTCTGAGAACCATGTTCAGTTGGCTCCTCCTAGCCCCTGCACGGCCTCCTCTTTCCCACTCCACTGGTATGTCTCTCTCATGCTGCTGGGAGTAGGGGTGGGGAATGCTGCTTCTCTCTGCATTGCAGTTTGCCGTAGTCTCTCTCCTTGCGGACTCTGTAGGTTCCATATGGCACACAGCACTGACCAGTCTGCTCCACTGGCATGTTTCTCCCTGGAGGACTTTGGGCTTGGTCACTCTCAATATGTCCCTGCAGCTTTGAAACTCCTCTGTCATGCAGTGAGCTGGGTATGGGAATCCAATAGTGATGATTCCCAACTCAGAGGTTGTTTACTATCTCCCTGTAGTATGAGAACAAACTGGTGAAGCATCAGGGAGGGAGCAGCTTCCTGTTCACTCACCTGTGGTGTGTGCCAGTGAAATATGCTGCCAGGCTGCAATGTCCTCTGTTTGGAGGATGGTGCTGTACACCCCCAGTCTATCCTGTGTGGCTTGACTCTGCCATGCTATTAGAGTGCTGTGAGCCATTTGGGAACTTCCTGGAGTGGCATTTCTCTGCTGTGCACAGGCAGGTGTCCCATCAGCAGCCTGTGGGACTGCTTTGACTCCTATGTCTGTCTTGTCTAACCCACAGGTCTCTTCAGATTGATTTTTTTGGCATCGGCATATATGTCCCTCTTCTTCCAAGTACCTTTTTCTTGGTTGATTTTTCTGAGTATTTCCAATGTGACTCCTTTATTCAACCATGACAAATTCCTAATATTTAGAATATATAAAGAACTAAAACAGTCGAGACCGCCCCCCCAAATAAAAGACCCAATCAAAAAATGAGCAACTCAAATGAATAGACACTTCTCAGAAGTACAAATGGCCAATAGGTATATGAAAAAATGCTCAGCATCTTCGGCCATTAGAGAAATGCAAATCAGAAGAACACAGACTACATCTTAGTGCAGAAAGAATGGTTATCATGAAAAGCTCAAAAACAAGTACTGGTGAGGCTGTGGGGAAAAGGAACAGTTCTACGTTGCTGATGGAAATAAGTATAGAGATTCATCAAAAAAACTAAGAATACAATTTGGCCCAGATATACCCTTTCTGGGTATCTTCCTGAAAAAGTTAGACATCATATTACAGCGATAGATGTATACCCATGTTTATAGCAGCACAATTCATAACAGTAAATCTTAGAAATGGCCTATATGTCTATTAACAGAAGAAAAGGTAAAGTGTGGCACATACACACAATATACACAGTCGTAAATGAGGATGAATTCGAGTCATTTGAAGGAAAATAGATGCACCTTGAGACCATGATTTTACATGAAGTAAATGCAGATTATCTTAGGTGAGAAACTAAAAATATAAATAAAGAGCAAAATAAGATAAACAGGGAAGACCTTATGCAGATAGAAAGGGATCTAGGGATTGAAGGAGAGGGAGGGAAGGAGAAGGGAAAGGGAAAGAAAAAGGATTAAAATGTGGTATGTATATGTACCATGACGGATATAATCATTATTTATCACAAATATGTACTAATAAATTTTTAAAAACCAAATGTGTATTGTTATAGGTTGACCTCTGCCCTTTCAGCATGTGTTAATCTTGAGTATCTCCAAATGTAACCTTATTTGGAAACGGGGCTTTACAGAGGTAATCAAGTTTAAAATGATATTAGGATAGGGCTAATGATACTAGGGAAATGACTGGTGTCTTTATAAGAGCAGAAATTTAGACATAGATATTGATATGCAAAGGGAAAAGGATGAGAAAACACATGAAGATATCTATGTATCTTTTTGTTAACTAAAAATTTTTAAAATTCAAGTATTGCCTCATTCTCTTGTCTTCTGGACCCTCCATACTATATTTGATCTTTCTCTTTTTCCCTTTTGAGAAGCAAGTTTAATTCTGACCAACTTTTTAATCCTTACTAACTCTTAAGAGTACTATCAATTCCACCAGATGGTGTGAGAATTATTCAGTTTGCCCCACAGATTTAACACTGGAAAACCAAAGTGGATAATAGCTGAGGTAAGAGCTGCACTTGGTTGAGGAAGTAAAGTGGATTTCTTTTTCATCAAGTACCACAGAGATGCTCATACCTTGCTGCCTTGGGCACATTTTATTTTGCTTGCAATAGTTGTATTATGATGATTTCTTTCCTGACTTCTATCCTCTGTAAAAGGGATATATTGTCCTTTTTTCCTTCTTTGCCTTGGAAGAATCTTGCCAGAAGAAACCTGCTGGGTACAGGCAGCTAGCAACATGTGATGGAACAGTGCTCTGTTCATCATCACAGCTGGTCTGAGAATGTCTATTGTGGGAACTTATTTCCCACTAATTTCTGGGCCTTTTCCTTTTTCCCCTTTCCCTGGCAAGGTAATTCCTTTTTCAGCTGGGTAGGTGCATGTGGTGAAGTTTCAATCCTGAAATATATAGGGAACCATGAGTTGGATGCACCCTTAGGTTCCTGCAGCTCCTGGGTTCTTCCAAACACATGCTGCTTTTGTGCCAACTCTGCTCAACCAGGGCCCTGCTCTGCCAAACCAGGCTCTCATCTTATCTGAAGTAAGTTACTTACATGAGGTGTGATTGGAAAATATGGTGGATATTTACATTAAAAAATTTACTACAGTAAAAGATACATTACAATTTACTTCCCTGAAAATATTCCTCCTTACTTTGAACACACTTATACTGAATTTTACAATAACTTTGAGAAGGTCAAATGTCAATATTCCTCAAATTCTTTAATAAAATCAAAAGGGAAGCAGTACTACCAAAGTTATTCCTGAAAGCAAGAATTACACTGTTCCAAAATCAGAAAGAGACCCAACCAAAAAACCAAAAAAACACACAGGCCATTCTCTTTAATGAACATAGATGCAAAAATCCTCACTTAAGATACAGGCAAACAGAATGCAGCAAATCATCCAAAAGGTCATATATCATGACAAAGCAGAATTCATTCCAGGGATGCAGGGACAGACCAATACACAAATCAATAAATGTAATGCATTGCCTAAAGAGAAGTGAGGATAAAATATCATACGATCACCTCAATAGATACAGAAAAAGCCTTTGACAAAAATCCTACATCCCTTTATGATAACCCTGAAGTTTGTTCCCAGGAGCTAACACATCACTTGTCTCTATGAAGGAAAATGAATTCGAAACATTAGATTGGCTTTTAGTATTTCAAATCTCACTATTCTATAAAAACCTAGAGAGACCAATAGTGTCCAGGAGCTTTAGAAGATAAGCCAAAAGGCTTTTTGCTGTAATCAACTTTACCAATGTTGTCCAGATCTGTTTAATATATACCAATATATACCAATATATACCAATATATACAATGGCCATGGGTACTGTAGAGGGCTGGTTGTATTATTGAAAGCTCTAAAGGTTTGCCATCACTGATATACACACAAGGAATATACACCCACTCTATAAATTCTTATAAAATAAAATAAGTAGATATAAAAGATGCAGAAGGGGAAAAGGGAATTCAAAACGTCCTCCTCTTTGGCAACTTTTACTTCAAAATCATCAAAAAGCAAGCATGTCCCATCATATTTTTCAAGCTTTGCACTCATAGGAAATTTTGTTTTCAAATTCACTCATGTAAATGTCTGTTTGATCTCTAGATTCCTTGTTCTTAGTGACTTCGTGGGTCCTATTAGTATTGTTAGTTTCAGAACTTCTACTTTCAGCAAATTCTGTACCAGCATCCTTCTCAGGATTAGATGCTTGGTTGTAGAGCTTCTAATCTGTTTTGCTCTTTTGTCTTCCAAAAAGTCCAATAGTTTCTATACTTTGTTTTTTTTGTTCAAAATATTACTTGGGTATGTCTTTCCGCCAACTGTCATTGGCACTTCATCATAATTTTGAGTTGCATCCATTGCTCCCTCCTCATTCAGTACCTCTGGCTTACCTACTTCCCATCTGCCAACCACAAAATTCTCCTGATCTAGTTCTAAGCTGCTGAGGCTGGTGACTTTCACAGAAGCAGTGGAATGCCCACTGCTAGTTGTAATGCAGCTATGCATTGCATCTGCAAATAATCCATAGCTGTCATTAGTTTGCCTTGTGCTCCATTTTTCTAGTGACAACTTAAGGGATGTCAATAAAGAAGTGTTGATCTTGGAAAGTCTACCACCATAACAATCATACTCCAAACCACTATCAACAAAGCACTTCAAATGAACAGTTATAACTTTGGGTACTTTGTCAAACAGAAAACTTCATTGGGCTTCAATGTAATGAAGGCAATTTTCACAGAAATATTTTTCTTCAGGGCAACCCACTTTCCGGTTCCCCTTCTGTCTCTCTTAGACAGAAGCTTGCTTTCTTTCAATAAATTTTTGCTACTGTTAAACTCCATTGTTCCTAGAATTCATTCTTTGATTTTAGAGAACATGAACTCGTGTTTCAGGTATCTAGTAGGTTTGGGAGTTACAGCTCTTCTCCCTGTATCATTTTGGAGGTCTTCCACCAAGATTCCTGGTCAGAGGTAAGAGTTTTCTTTCATAGGTTCTAACTTTGGTCTTTTTGCTTCATAGATTGTTACTTTTCATTTCATAGGCTCTGGCTATTTGTTTCATAGATTCTGGGTTTTGTTTTATATAAATTCTGGCCTTTGTTTCAGCTTTCGTTTTAAAAGTGTCTTAATTTTAAGTTGTGTGTGTGGTTATTTTTCCTTTTTTTTTTTTTTTTGGTACCGGTGATCGAACTCGGGTCCTTGCGCTTGCGAAGCAGGCAGTGAAACCACTGAGCTAAATCCCCGGCCCCTAAGTCATGTGTTTTAAATGTTTGCAAATTTCTTATTTTTCTTATGCATTGTCTTTTGTTAAAATTACATTTTATTGTTTTGTATGTGTTGCATTTGGACTTGCTTAAAAATGTTAAATGGGTCTCATGAAATCGTATCAGATAAAGACAGTTCAGGCTTTTATCTGTCCTTTCTAGAAGGTCAAATGGTGGTTACTCTGCCAGCTAGTAATGCCTTTAGGGCAGCTGCAACTCTCAGAGCAGAGGACAAGTTTCTCCAGTTGCCCTCTGGTGAATCCCCACTCCCATCGATGCCAATGGTGGGTGGAACATTGACCACGTAGGCAATAGTTCCTTTTGGAGACAGATCTCTGATTGTGTGGAACTGTCGGAAACTGAGGTGACAACTGAGGGGTCATGGCCAGGGCTACTCTCTGGCGGATATCCAAAGGTCCCTCAGAAGAAACTAGTTCCTTACAGCCCATCTGGGTAATCAGAAGAAAATCTCCACATCTTGTCCTTATCTGGACTCCTCAGCGAGGTGAAAGGGGAACTCCGTCAGTGATTATCAGATATCCTCTGTCTCAGAGTGATCTGAAATAATGCCATCAGAGCCCTTTCTTAAGCCTCTGTTAAGAGTTGAGCTACAGGTTTGGACTGCTTTCTCTACTACTACTAAGACGTCTAGTCAAATGTAGAAGATGAATCTTTGATAGATTAAAAGCTACTTGAACCTTTTCTCCCCACCCAAGCATGGTCTTCATCATGTGTGTATGGGAAAAATGCCTTTTCCAATAGGTTATGGACTTTGGAACATTGACTGTGGATTTATAGAGTGCTGTATTGTGATTTTTTGGATGTTTAACCAGTTTTAGCTTTATTTGGGCTTTTTCTCTCTGCTAGTGAGTTAAAAACTCCCCTTAGAGTTGGCCATTTAGCTCAGTGGTTTCAGCACCTGTCTTGTAAGCACAAGGTCCCGAGTTCAATTCCTGGTACCCCCCCCCAAAAAAAACCCCTCCCCTTAAACTTTTCTCCAACTTGTTGGGAATTCATTTGAGAATCTTTTGTAGTCAGACCACTCCTCCTTCCAGGAGGTCAGACTAAGACAACGTGCAGCAACTGTTTTGTCTTACACTAGGGAAAATAATCAGTAACTTGCATTTGTGTTTTTACATGCCAACTAGAATATGGGAGTATTTTGGTCAGCCTTTCTATTCATTCTTGAGTGCATACGAAGTTGATAAGAGTGCCTTTACTATGTAGATTGTGGGCACTAGGAGGACCTATGTGTTTCAAATACTTAGTAAATTTAAAATGGACCTTAAAGAGTAGCCTTGTATTGCTGCTAATAAAAGTTGCCTAAATGACTGGATAGGCAACAGAAATGTCTCGGAGATTTCTCTGACCAAGGGGCCAGGGCAGAATCTCTGATTTACCATCTCTGGAGGTGATCTCTTTTGCAGGAAAAGTGCCCTAATTTGACTGTTGACTTATTGTCCTCTCTTTCTTTCAAAGAACTAAAAAGCAGTGGTTTAAATCTCTTGGTTTGCTAGCAACACTTCCTTCTTTAAGCATGATTGTTATGGCTGAAGTCAATTATAACTTGCGCTTTAAGAGTACCTACTGGAGTAAGGATATGAATTACCTGAGGAAGATAAGATCGCGTGCTGGTAAAGGGTAGATAGTCCAGTCCAGTTTTATTTTCTGAGTCTCTCTCCAGATGGTAGCTACCTGCCCTGGAGTGGAATAAACCTTGGGAGACACCCTGGGGATGCCATAGGGGGCACAGGAATCAAGGAGAGACTTATGGAACACCAGGACACCATATTTGTTTTTCTTGTTTCAGACTGGGACTCCATATCTGAGACTCTTATTTTTCTACAACCACACGTGGTGTGCCTACCTCCTAAAGCCAAGTACACAGAGGAAAGTACTATGATCCTATCTCACCATTGGAATTATAATGTAAAAGAGAAAATGGTCAAAGTCATCTTACATTGAGATTTTCTTTACATTAAGAAATAATTCTTGCTTGTGTTCAAATGTAAATGTGGGCCATAGAAAAATGAGACACCTCACCCTTAAGGCATTCAGTACCTCTAAGGCTGAGGCTACTCCTTGCCCTAACCACCAAGTGCTGAGGGTGGAATATCTAGGCCAGCCATAATTAATCTCTATGATACTATACCCATCCTAAGCTAACTTATTTAGGTCCCTCAAAGACAATATCCCTTTCAGGAAGTAAATGGCAAACATGAGTCTACCTGTGTTCATGTGTCTTTTTCTCTCATTGATCTAATACAGATCAAGTGAGTGTTAAAAAAGTTTTCAGATGATCCTGATATGTACATTGAGGTCTTTGGAGAACTTACTCAGACCTATGGACTAGATTAGAAAGATATAATGTTGCTCTTAAATCAAACATTGATTTCCAATGAGAGACAAGTAATGTTACAAGCTGCTACTACATATAGAGACAAATATTATCTTAATTTTAGAAGCTCAAAAGACAGGCAGCCAGGGGAACAACTGGTTCCTACTGGAATACAAGCAGTTCCTGTACAAGACCCCTACTGGTCTGTCAATCAGGTAGGAGATTAAAATAAGAGACATTTTCAGGCATGTACTCTTGAAGATCTAAGAAACATGAGAACAAAGCCTTTCAGTTATTTTAAATTGTCAACTATTTTACCAGGAAAAAGCTGAGAACATCCCTGGATCCTGATTTGATAGAAGAAAATACTATAGTTTTTTCGAAGTCAGTCATTCAGTATGTAGATGGTATGCTGTTATGTGCCCCCTCAGAAGAGCTTTCTAGCCAAGACATCTGCTCTGCTGAATTTTCTAACAGACAGGGGTTATAATGTTTCTAGACCTAAGGCACAACTTTGCAAACTTGAGGTAAAATACTTAGGCCTTACTATATTTAAGGGAACTGAAAGACTGGGGGAAGAAAGAATTAAACCAATTCTTTCCTTTCTACATCCCAAGACTCTAAAACAGCTAAGAAGATTCCTAAAAAATCACAGGCTTTTGTCACCTTTAGATAGCAGGATATAATGAGATTGTGTGACCCCCATATATATTTAAAATTACCTTTAATAGTTTGTCCCTTTAGAGGAAACAATTACATGTGGCTACCAAACAACTATGATTATCAAAGTAACAATGAGAATCCTATATATCTGGGTATTATAGTCAGATAAACCATCAGCTTAGGGCCCATCTTAAAATGGTCTTTGCTTTCACAGGTGTAGAAGATTTTTATTCCTTTTGATTCTTATTAAAATAGATCTCTGTTAATTTATCTACAAAGTTCTGACTAGTCTTTTTTATAGTTATAAACCTAAAAATTATAATTCAACTTGACCAAATACATCTGAGTCACTCTGGCTTATAAACAAGTTGTCTTATGTGCGTGTCTGTCTGTTCAATTCATTACAACCTGTACAGCTGTTTTGTTTGAACTTTTTTCTTTTGGCATTTTGGATTTTTAAAGATGTTTTCCTGTAACTCCAGTTGGGTTATAGATAAAGGACATGCTTCCCCCAGTTTGCCAGATTATCCAAATAATGTCAACAGATTTTACAAATACAGTACATATTGTTGTCTATGTATAATAACTCAGGAATCTTTCATTTGTCAAAAATAATGTGTTAATTGTTATGATTTGGCTCTCATAGGTCATCTAAATATTTGTTAAGATAATTGAATAAAGACTCGGGCTTAGGAAAACTACTGGACAGGACTCTCCTTGGTAAATAAAGGAGTGGCTGCCTGGAAAAAATTTATTCCAGCCTTTGTTCACAAAGGGGGCCCCAATAATTTCCATAGCCTTGTGGGAAATACATCACTAAACATATCATTGTAAAATGTATACATTGGTCAAACAGCTAAGTTTTCTGCGGGAAAACAATAAGGTTTTATTTAAATGTTCTTGGTACAAAAGAAAATTAAGTGACAAAGGGTTTCATGTAACTGATGCTCATTGTTTTCATGGCATATACATCCATGGCTTCCGGGTGTACAAGTCTTCTAGAATATTGTTTATGGTAATGATCTTTTTTGACTCAGGTAACTGCCTTTCTCTTGCACTCCAGTACTTGTGATAAGAGGTATATATCAAGCCAACATGAGATAACCAATCAAATAATAATTTTCTTAAAAACTTATGTGATGTATATGTGTCACCACACTTAGGGATACTCAGAGGCCAAACAATCCAAACAATGTCACATACTAAAAATTAAGGGCTACACATTATAAACTTCTAAGGAATACTTATAGGTCAATATGTATGTTCTCTTTAGATGGCATCCTACTAAACAATAACAAGAATTAAATATGTTTTCTTTATGTCACTTAATGTCTTGTGATCAGATGAAGTGTCTGACTGAAAGACTATTTCATACTAAGATGGACATGTAAGAGCTATAAAGAAAATGTCATCATGATTGTCATGCTAAAATACTGTGTGTAGCTCTTGATCTTAAGTTTCTCTATAATATGTAACTGTTGTCTGTTAACATTCTGCAGGGATTCAACTAAACAACCATGACTGGTAAAATAACAGCCCTCTAACTGTGCTTTATACTTCAAAAGTGCTTAATGTCCAGACAAAATTATAAGTTAAGCTCACTGCTCCTACTGCACTACTAATGTCACTGAACTTCTCTTCTGGGTGTTCAACTACTAAAGTTTGGAGACCAAAACTAGAAAGGTAACTGGGTTAAGAGTGTGAGACCAAAGCGACTCCATTTTGCTAAAATTCACTATTCCCCTAGTCTCTATTGTCCTCACAAATTAATGGTTAAAATGTGCTTGCTCTGGGACAAAAGACACAATCTGTAACGAAGCAAAGTTCCTAAATTAATTACTCAACCATCTGTTTGCCCAGGAAATAAACGTTCTGGGTCCACTATCTATAGAACAATCTGTCAATGTGCTGACCATCAGTACGTGACAGTCGACCACTAACCTTTGTCCCTCTTTTCCCCTGTAAAACCTACATGTAACCGCCCCTCAAACCCCCAATGGGCCTAGCCAATCAGAAATATACACTTCATGCTTGCAAAATGCCAACCAATCATGTAACTGCTAAGTGAAAAATCTCCAAACCTTGCTGTAACCACAATAAAAACCCCGCTAATTTGAAATTCGGGGCTCTCAATCCTGACCCGCTGCATCGGCGGCGATGGTTGAGAGTCCCTGCTTGAGCTTGAATAAACGACCCTCGTGTGTTTGCATCGGAATCGGCTCCTTGGTGGTCTTTGGGGACTTCGTGATCTGGGCACAACAAGAGGACTGCCAATATTTTGGTCCTGGTCCCTCAATGTCAACAAAGAATCCAGGACATGAGGGAACCCTTCCTACAGGATCCTACATCTTTGGTAAGTCACCCAACCTCCTGAGCAAGGAGATTGCTGGGCACCAGAGGACAAATGTACTGTGTGCCAAAGGAGGGTCACCAAGAGGGAAAAGTCTCCCATGCTTTCACTAAAAGTGACATGGTCAAGTAAGGCTGTGACCTATTCTGACAGCTGACACTGACGGAGCTGAGAGGCTCTATATGCATTGTTCCAAAATAATGCCTGAGGAGACTTAACTGACCTTGATACATAGTAAGAGGTTCATACTGATTGACACAGGTCTCACTTTAACTTGGTCTTAAATACCCAGCAGAAAAGAAAAAAAAAAAAACAAAAGCGGTATAAACTAATGCCATAGTAATAAGCTAGATGTAAAAAGGGGCTCCAATTCCTGACTCCTTCTGGCAGTTTCTAGCTACACTAGTATCTGACCACAGTTATGGATCATTAGGAAAAAATTATGGTAAAATCTCTTAAGAGCTCAGCTAGAGTTTTAAATTTCTTAAGTGGGATTTGTTCCTCAAATTGTCTCTTTATCATCTTACAGCTAAAACTAGAGAGATTTAAGACAAAGTATCAGACTTATATATAGCTTTTATCAATGAAAAAATCTAAGAGCCAGCAGGTTACAATCACTATTTCAATTTCTAAGTATGACTTTCACCCCAACCTGCCCTTCCATTCCAGTGTGCTCAGGCTTAGATTTTTCATGCTCTAATTTCTTAAAAGTTTTGCTTATTCTTGTCTAGAGGCTGCCAAACTCCAAGCAGTCATACAAATGGAACCAATGACAAATGTGCAAGACTTCTTTTACTGGGATTCACCAGATCAATCTTGTAAACAGGTCATAACTGCTAAACTATACAATTCGACTTCTGTGTTGGATTCTGAAGTCCCCTGGACCTTCTCCTTATCCTTTTTGTGGGAAGCTATTACTAGTTCCTCCCAGTGGAAAACTTTGTGGGTTATATTCATAGCAGTCCTGCTGACATTATTTAGCCCATGTATTATCTGTTTCTTTGGCTTTTTTCTCCTCCAGTCTTAAACCTATAAGCTTACCCAAGATGATAATGCCTCATGCCTACTGAGGGCCTTTAGATAGTCTCTGTAGTAACTCTGACTGTTGATCACAACTACGATCCTCTTCAGCCAGAAGTAGCCAGACTGGTCTTCATCCTTTGCCCCCTCATAGCAGTTAGGGGTACTTCTTCAGAGGGGGGAATATTGCAGATAGGTAAGTTAGTTAGATATCTTGTAGGCAGTTAGACAGGGCCTCCCTTAAGGCACCAGCCCTCCAGGAGCCACAACAGCAAGGAGCCAACATGGAGAACAATTGAGGCACATTCACTGGTTAGCATTATAAAAAGGAAAAGAAGTACTACTTCCCCTACAGATAGATAGCAGTGATTGATATTCTAAATGGGAAATTCCTTGTGTGTGATTTGTCTTCCCATTTGATACCCATTTAATCAATATTACCTGGGTGACTGTACTTGTAATCTTATTGGTTGGTCATGGTTTTGTCCCACCTTATGCCCACCTTGTAAGTTTCCATTGGGTCTTATAGTTTTGTCCCACTTTGTACCCGCCTCACCACCTGGCTTTGCTGTATAAAATATCTTTGAAAAGTGGGGTGGGTGGGCAACACACTTTCTGGCCCCCCTTCTGTCTCTCCTAGAAGCTTTCTTTCTCCCAATAAATTTTTCCTACTCTTAAAAAAATATTTTTCTTCTCTTACAATCTTCTTGGCTGAAGCTAATTATGAAATTTTCCATCTCAAGGTCTTCATTTCTGTTTTTGGCTCTGGAGAAATTTTAGAACTCTCTTCTACTTTGGAAAGCTCATCTTGTACTGAGACAATGATGTCTTGAAAATCTTCTCTTCTTTCTGTTAAACTTTCACATTCCAGGCAATGAGTCCTTAATATTAGCTGACCTCAAAATAATTTTTACACTAGCTCAAAAGCTGTTGTGCCCAGATCGCGAAGTCCCCAAAGACCACCAAGGAGCTGATTCCGATGCAAATGCACGAGGGTCGTTTATTCAAGCTCGAGCAGGGACTCTCAATTGTCACCGACGCAGCGGATCAAGATCGAGAGCCCGGAATTTCAAATTAGCGGGGTTTTTATAGAGGTTATAGCAAGGTTTGGAGATTTTCCATTTAGCAGTTACATGATTGGTTGACAATTAGCAAGCATGAAGTGTACATTTTTGATTGGCCAGGTGCATCAGGGGGGTTGAGGGGCAGTTACATGTAGGTTTTACGAGGGAAATGAGGGGCAAAGGTTGGTGGTCGACTGTCACGTACTGATGGTCAGCAGACACACTGACTATTAGTCACGACCGTTACGTACTGACAGCACATCTACAGATTGTTCTATGGATAGGGGGCCCGGAATGTTTATTTCCTGGGCAAACAGATGGCTGAGTAATTAACTTAGGAACTTTGGTTTGTTACAGATTGTATCTTCTGTCCCAGAGCAAACACATTTTAACCATTAATTTGAGAGGCTAGGGGAATGGTGGATTTTAGCAAAATGGAGTCGCTTTGGTCTCACAAAACAATTTACAGTGCACTGTTTTTATGGGCTTAACGTCATCGACATCTATAGGTTTAATACTTTCTGGAATTAAAGTCCACAATCATTATTTCTATAATAGTTTTTGTACTTCCCAAAGTCCTTTTCAAGATCACAGTAATTTTCTTTAGACTGTCCTTTGGATCCTTGATTTATTGTTATTTTTCCCAGTTTTCAGTATTTAGAAAGAATGCTTCATTGCAGACTTTAACCAATTTACTTTAACTTTTGATTTCTTTTGTGAGGGTTTTAGAAAGCACTTATTTCTTAGTTTATATGTATTACACTTATGCAATCTGAACTTTATAAACTCCACATTAAAGCTTAAAGTTATGGTATGTTTTGTCATATATATATATGTTATATATATATATATATAACAGAAATACATATGTAGTATGTGTTATAACTTAATAGCTGTTTATTTAACCAATTATAAATTGAATATTGAAAACACTTTATAACAAGCCAGAATTTAAATAATTTTTAAGTATTAAAACTCAGTTTCTTAAGTAACAAAAAGCTTAATAGCAGAAAACAGAAAAAATTGTTTTGATACGATACATATTTTTTCTTATGGTAGTTTTTTAAAGTTTAATCAATAGCATTTTAATCTTTTTTTTTGTACCTGGGATTGAACTCAGGTCATTGTGCTTGCATAGCAGGTGGTGAAACCACTGAGCTAAATGCCCAGCCCCATTAGCATTTAAAAAAAATATATATTTTTTTGGTACATTTTAGGTATAAAATACATTTACATTTATCATTGGGCGTTTGCACCAGAACATGATGCATCTTAGTTTTTATTTTTTCTCCCATTACCTGTGCACCCTTCACCCCCTCCACCCTTCCCTATCTACACAGAGTTTGATTCCATTTTTTTTTCTCCTAATTTTTTTCTTTCCCTTCTTCCCTTTCCCCTTTCCTTTCCACCATCCCCAAACCCTTGGACCTTTTCTTATTTCAAATTATTAATTATTGATTTTAATCATTTTCATCCTTATTTACACTTTCAATTTCTCACACTAGAGAAACTATTCAGTATTTAAACATGTGTGTCCTATTTATTTAACTTAAGAGTATGGCCTCAATATGCATCCATTTAGCTATAAATGTCTCTAGTTTCTCATTCTTTATGGTTGAGTAGTACTCCATTTTATAAAAAAATCCACATCTTCTTTATCCAGTTTCCAGTTGATGGGCACTTGGGCTGTTTCCAAGCTTTAGCTATTACAAATTGTGCTGCTATAAACATAGGTGCACATATATTGCTGTGGTATGATTCTTTTAATTCTTTGGGGAAGATTCCCAGTAGGGGAATAGCTGGTCAAATGGGACCTGTAGTCCTAGTTCTTTGCATACTGATTTCTACAGTGGTTGCACCAATCTACATTCCCACCAACAATGGAGAAGGGTTCCTTTCTCTCCATACCCCTGCCAACATTTGTTATTGGTTGATTTCTTGATAGCAGCCATTCTTTGTGGGGTGAGGTGGAATCTCAGTGTTGTTTTCATCTTCATCTCTCAAATGACCAGTGATGTTGAACATTTTTTCATATATTTACTTGCTGTTTTTACTTCTTTGTCTGAGAAATGTCTGTTCATTTCAGATGCCCATTTTTGAATCAGGTCTTTGAATTTGGGAGGTCTGATTTTTTTTCAGTTCTTTATATATTCTTGATAGTAGACCTTTGTCTGAGCTACAGCTGCTAAATATTTCTTCCCACATTGTAGGTTGTCTCTTAGCTCTGTTGGTAGTTTCTCTTGCAGTGCAGAAGCTCTTTAATATGATGAAGTCCCAGTTGTTGATTCTTTGTGCTAGTTCCCGTGCTACTGAAGATTTGTTCATAAAGTCTTTTCCTATGCCAATGTCATCAAGAGTTCTACCTAACTTATCTTCCAGCAAGTTTAGTGTTTCTGACTTAATATTTAGATCTTTAATCCACTTCGATCTTAGCTTACTGTGTGGTGATAGGTATGGGTCTAGTTTTAATTTCTGACAGGTTGAAATCCAGTTTTTCCAACACCATTTATTAAATAGGCTATCTTTCCTCCAATGAGGGTGGTTGGCTCCTTTGTCAAAGATGAGGTGATTGAGTATTCTGGAGTTGTTTCTTCATCTTCTAATCTATTCCACTGATCTTTGGGTCTGTTTCTTTGCCACTACCATGCTGTTTTTATCACAGTAGCTTTGTAGTATAGTTTCAAGATGGGGATTGTGATGCCCCCAGCCATATCTCTGTTGCCTAGAATTGCTTTTGTTATTCTAGGTTTCTTCTGTTTCCAGATGAATTTTTGGATTGTTTTCTCTAGTTCTATGAAGTATATTGTTGGAATTTCAATCAGGATTGCATTGAATCTATATAGTAGTTTTGGAAGTATGGCCATTTTCACTATATTGGTTCTTCCTACCCAGAAACAAGGGATATCTTTCCATCTTCTTATATCCTCTTCAATCTCCTTCTTCAGAGTATTGTAGTTTTCAGTGTAGAGGTCTTTTGCTTTCTTTGTTAGGTTGATGCCTAGATATTTCATTTTTTTAGATGCTACTGTAAAAGGAATTATTTCCTGAATTTCTCTCTCAATGAGTCAGCTATTTGCATATAAAAAGGCTATTGTTTCTTGAGTGTTAGCCTTGTATCCAGCTACTCTACTGAATCTGTCAATTAGGTCCAGAAGACTTTTGACTGAGTTTTTCGGGTCTTCTATGTAAAGTATCATATCATCAGCAAATAATGACAGTTTCACTTCTTCCTTTCCTATCTTTATTCCTTTTATTTCTTTCTCTTGTCTAATTGCTATGGCTAATGTTTCCAGAACAATATTGAACAGGAGTGGTGATAGTGGGCATCCTTGTCTTGTTCCTGATTTTAGTGTGAAAGTTTTCAGTTTTTGACCATTTAGTATGATGTTGGCTATTGGTTTTTCATAGATAGCCTTAATCAGGTTGAGATAAAGACCTCCTATTCCAATTTTCTGTAACATTTTTATCATGAATGGGTGTTGAATTTTGTCAAATGCTTTTTCTGCATCTATTTAGATGATCATGTGGTTTTTGTCCTTGACTCTGTTAATACAGTGTAATACATTTATTGATTTACAGATGTTGAACCATCCTTGCATCCCTGGGATAAATCCAACTTGGTCAGGGTGTATGATATTCTTGATGACACTCTGTATTCTGTTTGCCAGTATCTTGTTGAGGAATTTTGCATCTATGTTCATTAGGGAGATTGGTCTGTAGTTCTCTTTTTGCCTTGGGTCTTTCCCTGGTTTTGGAATCAAAGTAACACTTGCTTCCAGGAAAGAATTTGGAAGCCTTGCTTCCCTTTCAATTTCCTTGATGAGTTTAAAGAGTAATGGCCATAGTTCTTCTTTAAACGCCTTGTAGAATTCAGCAGTGAAGCCATCAGGACCTGGGCTTTTCTTTGTTGGTAAATTTTTTATTACATTTTCAATTTCATTCATTGTAATTAGGGTGTTTAGAATTTCTATATTTTTTTCATTTACCTTTGGTAATTTGTATGTATCTAGGAATCTGTCCATTTCTTCTGTGTTTTCCATTTTATTAGAGTACAGGTTCTCAAAGTAGGTACTGATGATCCTCTGAATTTCTCCTGGATCTATTGTGGCTTCACCTTTTTCATTCTTAATTGCATGTATTTGAGCCTTTTCTTTCCTTTTTTGGATAAGATTGGCTAACGGTATATCAATTTTACTTATTCTTTCAAAAAACCAGCTCTTCAATTCATTGATTTTTTGTATCATTCTCTTAGTCTCCATTGCATTGATTTCTGCTCAGATTATAATTTCCTTTCTTGTATGAGCTTTGGGTTTGTTATGCTCTTCTTTTTCTAGGAGCTTGAGTTTCTGCATTAGGTTATTTAACTGAGTTCTCTCTGTTGTCCTAATATGGGCATTCACTGCTATGAATTTCCCATATAGAACTGCTTTCATGTGTCCCACAGATTCCTGTATGTTGTACTGGCATTATCATTTACTTGTATAAACTGTCTAATTTCTTCTTTAATTTCCTCTGTGACCCATTGGTTGTCCAGGAGAGTGTTATTCAATTTCCATGTGTTTGTGGGTGTTCTGCAGTTTCTATGTTATTGATTTCCAATTTTATTGCACTATGGTCTGATAATATACAGGGGATAATTTCAGTTCTTTTACATTTACTTAGATTTGCCCTATGAGCTAGCATGTGATCTATTTTGGAGAATGATCAAAACATGCAGCTGAAAAGAATGTGTATTCTGATTTTGTGGGGTGGAACACTATAAAAATCTCTTAAGTCCATTTGTTCAATAGCTTGGTTTAGTTCTAGAATTTCATTGTTAATTTTTTTCCTAGATGATCTGTCTATTTGTGATAGAGGGGTGTTGAGGTCCCCCACTACAATTGTGTTAGTACTTATTTGGTTTGTCATGTCCATTAATATTTGTTTTGTATAGTTGGGGGCATTTATATTTGGTGCATAAATATTTATGATTGTCATCTCTTCCTCTTGGATTGTTCCCTTCACAAGGATGTAGTGATCATCTTTGTCTCTCTTAATTAGTTTCAATTTGAAATCTACTTTGTCTGCAAATAAGATTGCTACCCCTGTTTTTTCTGGGATCCTGTCACGTGGAGAACTGTTTTCCATCCTTTTACTTTCAGTCTATGAATTTCCTTTTGAGTTAGGTGTGCTTCTTGTATATAGCATATTGCTGGGTTTTGCTTCTTTTTTTTTATTAAATACTTTTATTGGTATATTGTAGGTATACAACAGAATTACATTTCTCATTGGGAATTGTACCTTTACATAATGCATCTTGGTTCTTATTTTTTCCCCTTTCCTAGCCCTCCCTTAACTCCCTCCATCCTTCCCTATTTACAAAGACTTTATTTCCAATTTTTCCATTTCTCAGCATTTTTCCTTTCCCTTCTTTCTTTTCCCTTGCCCCTCCCACTACCCCTACCCCTTTGGACCTTTTCTTCCTATTTTACATTATTGATTATTCATTCTAATCATTGGTACATTTTAGGTATACAATATAATGACATTCATCATTGGAAATTTGCACCTTTACGGAGTCTCTCTTGGTTCTAATTTTTCACCCTTGCCCAGCCCTCCCTTCAACCCCTCCATTCCTCCCTACTTACAAAGATTTTGTTCCTATTTTTCCATTTTCTCATATTAATCTCATTCCCTTGTATCCTTTCCCTTATCCCTCCCACTTCCTTCCCCTTTGTCCCTTTTCTTCCTATTTCACATTACCTATTATACATTTAGTCCTTATTTACACTTTCAGTTTCTCACACCAGAGACACTATTCGGTATTTATACATGTGTGTCCTATTTATTTCACTTAAGAGTATTGCCTCAATGTGCATCCACTTAGCTATAAATGTCTCTAGTTTCTCATTCTTTATGGCTGAGTAGTACTCCATTTTATAAAAAACATACATTTTCTTTATCCAGTCTCCAGTTGATGGGCAACTGGGTTGCTTTCAAGTTTTAGCTATCATGAACTGTGCTGCTGTGAACATGGGTGCACATATATCACTGTGGTTTGATTCTTTTAATTCTTTGGGGAAGATACCCAGCAGTGGAATAGCTGGGTCAAATGGGACTTCCAGTCCTAGTTCTTTGAGGTATCTCCATACTGATTTCCACAGTGGCTGTACCAGTCTACACTCCACCAGCAGTGGAGCAGGGTTCCTCTTTCCCCACAGCCATGCCAGCATTTGTTATTGGTTGATTTCTTCATAGCAGCCATTCTTTCTGGGTGAGGTGGAATCTCAGTGTTTTCATTTGCATCCCTTGAATGGCCCGTGATGTTGAACATTTTTTCATGTATTTATTTGCTATTTCTACTTTTTTGTCTGAGAAATGTCTGTTCATTTCAGATGCCCATTTTTGGATGGGTCTTTAAATTTGGGAGGTCTGATTTTTTTGTTCTTTACAGATTCTAGATAGTAGACCTTTGTCTGAGGGATAGCTGGTGAAAATATTTTCCCACATTGTGGGTTGTCTCTTCACACTGCTGGTGGTTTCCTTGCTGTGCAGAAGCTTTTTAGTAAGAAGAGACCCCACTTGTTCTTTGTGCTAGTTCATGGAGAACTGAGGTTTTGTTCATAAAATCTTTTCCTCACCAATGTTGCCAGTTTAGTGTTTGTTTTAGTATTTAGATCTTTATTCCCTTTTGATTTTAATTTAGTGTATGGTGAGTGGTATAATTCTAGTTTTAATCTCTGGCAAGTTGAAACCCAATTTTTCCAGGAACATTTCTTAAAGAGGCTATCTTTTCTCCAGTGAGGGTTTTTGGCTCCTTTGCAGCAAATGAGGTGGCTGAGTGTATCTGGAGTTGTTTCTGGATCTTCTAATCTGTTCCACTGGTCCTCAGGTTTGTTTCTTTGAAAGTATCATGCTGTTTTTATCACAGTATCTTTGTAGTATAGTTTTAAGTAGGGGATTGTGATATCCCCTACCTTGTCTTTGTTGCCTAGAATTGCTTTTGGTTATCTAGGTCTCTTGTGGTTCCAAATGTACTTTTGGATTGTTTTCTCCAGGTCTGTGAAGCATGCTGCTGGGATTTCAATTGGGATTGCATTGAATCTATATAGCAGTTTTGGAAATATGTTCATTTTCACTATGTTGATTTCCTACCCAGGAGCAAGGGATGTCTTTCCATTTTCTCATATCCTCTTCAATCTCTTTTTTTCAAGTGCTATAGTTTTCAGAGTAGAGGTTTTTGATTTCTTTTGTTAGGCTGATTCCTAGGTATTTTAGTTTTTTGGATGTTATTGTGAAAGGAATTGATTGCCCTATTTCTCCCTCAGTGAGTCTTTTGTTCATGTAGAGGAAAGCTATTGATTTTTGTGTGTTGACCTTGTATCCAGCTACTTTACTGAATTTGCTTATGAAGTCTAGAAGACTTTTGGTGGAGTTCTTGGAGTCTTCTATATAGAGTATCATGTCATCTGCAAATAATGACAATTTGACTTCTTCATTTCCTATCTTTGTTCCTTTTCTTTCTCTAATGTTTCTCTAATGTCTAATGTTTCCAAAACTATATTGAACAGGAGTGGTGATAGTGGACATGCTTGTCTTGTTCCTGATTTCAATGTGAAGGATTTGTTTTTGACCATTTAGTATGATATTGGCTGGTTTTTCATAGATGAGTTTTATGAGATTGAGGTAGAGACTGTCTATTCCAATTTTTTGTAGGGTTATCATAAATGCATGTTGGATTTTGTCAATTGCTTTTTCTGTGTCTATGGAGATAATCATATGGTTTTTGTCCTTGGCTCTATTGATATAGCGTATTACATTGATTGATTTGCATATGTTGAACTTGGTCAGGGTGTATGATCTACCTGAGGATCTTCTGCATTCTATTTGCCCGTGTCTTGTTAAGGACTTTTGCATCTATGTTCGTTAGTGAGATTGGCCTACAGTTCTCTTTTTTGGTTGGGTGTTCCTCTGCTTTGGGGATCAAGGTGATGCTTGCTTCCAGGAATGATTTCAGGAATATTGCTTCCCTTTCAATTTCACTGAAGAGCTTAAACAGTAGTGGCAGTAGTTCCTCTCTAAATGTGTTGTAGAATTCAGCAGTGAAGCCATCAGGGCCTGGGCTTTTCTTAGTTGGTAAGTTTTTAATTATGTTTTCAATTTCATTGATTAATATTGCAATGTTTAGAATTTTTAAGTCTTCGTTCAACTTTGGTAATTCATAGGTGTCATGGAATCTGTCCATTTTTCTGTGTTTTCCATCTTATTGGTGTATATGTTATCGAAGTAGGTATTGATGGTCCTCTGGATTTCTGCTGGGTCTGTTGTAATTTCATCGTTTTCATTCCTAATGGCTTGGATTTGGACCTTTTCTTTCCTTTTTCTGGTAAGGTTGGCTGAGAGTTTGTCAATTTTGTTGATTCTTTCGATGAACCAACTCTTGGCTTCATTGTTTGTATCATTCTCTTAGTCTGCATTGAATTAATATCTACTCGGATCTTTATAATTTCCTCCCTTGTATGAGCTCTCGGTTTGTCCTGCTCTTTTTCTAGAAGCTTGAGGTTCAGCATCAGGTTGTTTAATTGGACTTGCTCTGTTTTCCTAATATGCGTATTCACTGCTATGAATTTCCCTCATAAGTCTGCTTTCATTGCATCCCATAGAGTCCGATGTTGTATTGTCATTGTCATTTAATTGAAGGAACTGTCTGATTTCTTCATTTCCTCTGTGACCCATTGATTATTCAGAAGTGTGTTGTTCAATTTCCACGTGTTTATGAAGTTTTTGTGGTTTCTTTTGCTATTGATCTCCAATTTTATCACACTATGGTCTGATAATATACAGGGGATGACTTCAATTCTTTTGCACTTAAACATGTTCTATGAATGAGTATGTGGTCTATTTTGGAGAACTACCTGTGTGCACCTGAAAAGAATGTTTATTCTGATTTTGTGAGTTGGAACACTCTGTAAACATCTGTTAAGCTCATTTGTTCGAGTGTGAGTTCCAGTACTTCATTGCTTATTTTTTGTGTAGTTGATCTATTTGGGACAGTGGGGTATTGAGGTCCCCCACTACTATTGTATTAGTACATATATGACTTTTCACGTCTGTTGTTTTATATAGTTGGGTGCACTAGTGTTTGGTGCACATGTGTTTATGATTGTCATCTCTTCCTCTTGGATTCTTCCCTTTACAAGGATGTAGTGTCCTTCTTTGTCTCTCTTAATCAGTGTTGGTTTGAAATCCACTTGATGTGTAAAGAGGATAGCAATTCCTGCTTTTTTTTCGGGTTCCCATTGTATGGAGTATTATTTTCCACCTTTTAACTTTCAGTCTATGAGTTTCTTTTTGAATAAAGTGTTTCTTGTATGCAGCATATTGTTGGATCTTGCTTCTTGACCCATTCTGTCAGTCTATTTCTTTTGATTGTGAATTGAGACCATTAACATTGATGATTATTAACTGATACGTATTGACTTCTCATTGTCATGACTTTTTGTTGGGTTCTCCCCCTTTGCATTTAATTTCTTGTTGTCCCTGATGGATTCATTCTGCTGGGCTTCCTGGGGCTGTGATCTGTTTTTTCCTAGGATACTGTTTAAAATTTTTTGGAGTGCTAGTTTGGTATTCATGAAGTTCCTAAGGTGCTCTTTGTCACGAAAGTGTCTCATTTCCCCATCAATTTTGAAAGATAGTTTTGCAGGGTACATCAAAACTACAGTTGGAGGCTGTTTTCCTTTAGGGCTTAGAATACATAACTCCAATCTCTTCTTGCCTTGAGGGTTTGCATTGAGAAGTCTATGATTCTGATGGGCTTTCCTTTGTATGTGATTGGTTTCTTTTCTCTAACTGCTTATAGTATTTTGCTCTTATGTTTGGTTTCTGGAATCTTAACTATTATATGCCTATATGTAATTTTTTTTAATTAAGGCTAGTTTGAGTCTTATATGCCCTGCTTATCTGTATATCAAGTTCTTTTCCCTTCCTTGGGAAGTTTTCTGCCATCACTTCTGTGATCAGTTTTTTTTATTTCATCTGCACTCTCTCCTGTTTCTTCATTGACTCCTATCAGTCTTATGTTATTCTTCTTTGCATCTTTGAGCATCTGCTAGATTGATTTCTTGTGGTCCCTTACAATTTTAAAGCAATTTTTCTTTTCCTGATCACTAATTGCCATCTTATCTTCTATATCTGAAATTCTATCCTTGCATTGGCTCATTCTGCTGCATAAGCTTTCAGTGGAGTTTATATCCTGGAAATCTGCTTACATCTATTTTATGTAGTCCATGTTTCCTCTGTTAGGATTCCATCGTGTTCCTCAGCTCTTTTTTTTATTATTTGTCCTGTCTAGATTTATTAATCATGTTTTGTACTATAAGCACAATCTCTGCTGTTATCTGAGAAATTATTTCTGATTTCATTTTTTCCTGGTCCTCTTTCACTGCCAGTTCAAGGAGTCCAGGTGGTTGAGTATCATGTTGTTCCATCTCGTTTCCCTTTGGGCTTGCCTTAGATGACCTAGAAGTCCGGTTTTGAGACTTGTCTTCTCATTTCAACAGATGCAGCCTGCTGTGCTTGTGTTGAGTTTTTGCTCACTCAGTGGTCTTCAATTCTCAATAAGGCATGGAGCAGCCTCTAGTCTGCTGTTCCCAAGTATACCAATTCCTGGGTTCAGAGCAGTGACTTTCTGGATCCCTGAGCTTACCTGTTATGTGGGTGGACTTCTGCCTGGGGCCTGTGCACACTTGGGATGGTATCTGGGCATGGCTCTTATTGGGGCCCCTATGTAGGTGTTGTCTGGAAGGGCCTTTGGCTGGGGGCTGTGGAATCCAGTTCCTGTTGTCTATGCAGGCTTCTAGCTAGGGTCTCCCCACACTTATTAATGGTATGGGGGTGAGCCTCTGATTGTTGCTTGTGTGCCTGTGTAGCTCTTTTTCAGGCAGGCTCTTGGCCATGGCTGATGGTATGGTGGGCCTCTGGCTGAAGCTTGTGCCGCCTGTGCAGTTTTTCTCTAGGTGGGCCTTGGGCTTGGGTGGGTGTGCCCAAGCCTCTAGAGTCAGGGCGGAGCCCTGGCTGGGGGGGAATCCACCTACAGTGTGCCACTCTGGTCCACACAGCTGCTCCCCAGGATCTGTGCGCTCTTATGGATGGAATGGTGGGCCTCTGGCTGAAGCTTGTGCACCTGTTTAGCTCTTTTCTGGGTGGTTCAATAACCCATTTTTTATGAAAAGCCCTAAAAGAGCCAGAAGTCTTTAAGGGTAAATACACAAATAAATACATTGATATGAACTTTATTTTTATTGAAGCAGCTGCAAGTACGTCAACTAGTTATTAAAAACAGATTAACAGGCAGAGGGACAAACAGGAAAACATACATTATATATAATATAATTACATTAAATCACATTTCACTCTTAAGCTACCTTACCATGCTGAATTATAATAATCATTTTCTTGATTGTAGGTTTATAATCACAGTCAGAATTTTCCCTAGGGGATATCAGCATTCTGTTTTTCTTATGTAAGTCATAAGAGTACTGTGGTACCTTGGTTCATGAACTTAATTTGTTCTACTATTCTGGGGGAGATGGCCACAGTCATCTGTCATGGGATGTGGAGTTTGCAAATGGAAGCAAAATCTTGTCAAACACTTCTGTGTCTGTGAACTGAGGTACCACTGTTTTTCTTTTTAATACTTTAAGCTACTCTGATTATGTTTTTCTTGTTAGTCAACACTATAGACTTAAAAATAATAATAGAGGGGGAAAGAGAGAAGGGCTATAGATTGCTAGATGGAATCTGTTCATCTCCATCATTATAAAACCAAGTTTGAAGTCTCTTTACTCTTCAACTTACATTTAGAGGAACACAGGAAAAAATCATCCTTTTATAATTTTCCACCTTAAGTTGGTCCCAAGCTCATAAAATGTAAACTAAAGGGGAAGTTTTTTCTAGACAGATAGTTACCCATAATCATTTAAGATGTACTACATGCCTTTAACATCTTCTTTGTGTACTTTTGAAAAGAAATACAGAGAGGAAACAAAAACAAAACATCATCATCATCATCAACAACAACAACAACAACAACAACAAAAGACAGAATCCCAGGGTTAGATTTCCCAAATGCAAGTGCCTTACTTCCCAAGGTCAGAACTTCTACTTGCTGTACAGTGTTGGTTTTCCAGTCTAATAGCTTTTCAACATTCACTTTTGAGTCTCATGGGAAATTTTATTCAGGCTTAAGATGTAGTTCGAGAATGAACAGTGTTAGCATCAACTGTACTCAAGACAAAAGAGGCTGGAGTTAATCTCTGGAAACAACAGGGAAAAATAAGAAATACAGAGCATAATAGGATAAACATGCATAATTAGGTCAAGGTCAAAGTTAATCCAATCCACGAAGGTTTCTTCTGAGAGTAAACAGAGGAAGGGATGATTTTACTGAGACCCATAACCATAGTAGTAAGGTTCATCAGGGCGGAATCCATAAGCTGTGGCAGGGCGTCCAAGAATACCAACTGGTTGGGCAAAGCCATCTATCCCAAGGCTGAAAGAGAAAAAAGCAATATGCTGTGTTTTTAATCACAAATCTATAATGTAGGTCAAATAAGAGGCTCAGAATTTTACACCTCCAAGATTCTCTTTCTGGCACTGATAGTGATTTATAGGAATATCAGCCTTTTTTCTTCCCTAAATTAATGAAGTCATTAAAATGTATATAAAATATTTACTTCTCGCAAGATGTATGTTAAAAATGTCAGAAATTGGTTATCAGTTTACTATTCAAAACAAAGAATCAGGTCAAAAAAGTTTCATTTAATGCTCTAATGACAGAATATGAAAAGATTTTGTATCAAAGCAATTATCAATAATACACTGCTAGGGAATGATAAATTTGACAGCTAGGTTTGATCTCCAGATCCTTCTGTGCAAAACATTGCTATATATAAATTCTAGTTCAGCTTATTCTGTGGAAATAATGGAAACACAAAAATAACCTTCAGAGTTGTAAAGATAATTGAAGCATTGGTATACTTTATTTCTTTAAAAATTGATTATTTAGAAGAAATGTTTTGCAAAGCACTTTTCAAAAAACAAGGAATTATCGCACTTAGAAAAATGACAAAATATTTATTTTTCTAGGCAATTATGACAGCAATAACATGCTCATGCATAGCTCATGCAGTGAATGCTACTGAGCTTGATTTTCAACTGAGAAGCCATCCATAATGTAGAAATATAAGCTGTGAACAAAATAAATATATTTAAGTGATTTAAGATTTGAAAGGGTACTAGATGGAGATTTTTCACTAGAAAAAAAAATTCTCAGTATGTTTAAAATATATATTCACATTGGCACTAATTTCCCCTCACACTCAAAGTGAGATTAAGTTGAAAGAATTTAGAGTATTAAAATTTAACTTTTAAAATAATGTGTGCATGTGCATGTTTATTAGGATGGAGCTAAGGAATAATATAAGATGTACTGGTCCTGTGAATCAGCTTCTCAGGGGAACAGAATTTCTGAACTATAAGTGTCAGGTTATTTGTACTGAGTGAACCTAGGGGGGAAAATCAAGCTTTTAGGGCATATATATGTGTGTGTGTGTGTGTGTGTGTGTGTGTGTATATATATGTACATATATATATGTATATATGTGTATATATATGTGTGTGTGTATATTTATATATACACATATCCATAGTTTCTCTTAAAGTTGAAATATTTATATTCTGTATTTTATTTTAAAATTGTAAAATATAAGCACTCTTTCCTACTTTGATATCATGGGAAGACAATAAATTTTGAAATGCTAATATTCTAGAGGTAGCTTAAAAATGTTTCTGAAAGTAATAGAGCAGTGAACTGTTGTTCACTGATAAGATACAATGGCATCAGTTTAAAATTAGATGAAAAGTTGGCTGCAGAAAACTTTTAGCACTAAGGCTAACAAAGTATTCATGTATCTAAACAACTCGAGTATATAAGGGTTGATTGTATAGCTTGTGGATTTCAACCCATTCCTTATTCATCTACTTATTACACCTGCCTTTTGCACCTCCTCTGAGGTTGCAAGCAGAAGTCTTAGATGAAATTCACATGTTCTCAATCTAGAGGCTGTGGTGGGACCTCTTTTAAGAATTTGGAAATAAGAGGCACATAGCAGATCAGTGAAGGAATATGTAAAGGCACCTTCAAAGCAGAATGTATTTTTAGCAATCCCACTGTATTAGACTTAAAGATGATTCTCAGAAGAGAGTGAGCCGGCCATGTGGGCACTGACCAAGGAGCTTCTCAGCTACAGGGCTGGTGGTAACAAACTAAGCAGTTCCTCGGGACATGGTGACCCATACCCTGACTTTTCTGTCAGGCTTATTCTCAGTGAGGAAGAGTATTCAACAGATTCTCAGAGATTGAGGCCATTCTACATTGAAATTGTACAATTTTTCTTTTTTTTTATTTCTATGACTAAAAGGCAAATCCTCCCCTCGATACTGGGGACTGAACCCAGGGGCTTCACACTGAGCTATAACCCCATCCCTTTTTAAAATTTTTAATGTTGAGACAGGGTCTCACCAAGTTGCTAAATTACCCAGGCTGGGCTTAAACTTGCAGTCCTCTTGCCCTAGCCTCCCAGAATGCTGGGATTACAAGCAGGTGCCACCACACCTAACTAGCAAACTTCTTTTTATGTTTTACTATTTGCCAATGGAGTAAATAATACTTATTACCTGATCTATCAGATGGCTATACTTTTCAGTAGAAGTTGACAAATGGTTAATTTTGTTTTTAAACGTCAGTCACGTTGTTGACAAAAATCTAAAGCTCCAAGTCAATGAATGTAAAAATCAAACCTTGAGCACTAATGAGTTTTTGAGTATCTGAACCTGCAAGTCTCAGGTCTTGAACATGATAATTTCAGGCTGCTGTGGTGAAGTTCCATTTATATAGTTAACACATCACCCAGATTACAGTTAATAGGATTATCACTTTTTGAAGTTGGGGAAATTTTTCAAGGGAGAATATTTGAAACTGACTTAAAATAAGCTTTTCTGGGGAATTATCCATCATGAATCACTGACAAATTTGCTATGTGAAGAATACTTAAGACATGATGTCTAGTTTGGATGGTAAATGGACAGATATTAGGTCCTTTTGTATTATGAAAGATCAATCGTATCTGTAAATTAACAGCTTATTAAATCCACTCTGAAACAATCGTTCTCTTCTTTAATCTTATTTGGGTCTTTTTAATACAATGGGGGAGTTGGGCTTTCCAGGATGCTTAAACAAGAAGACAGCTGCTCTTTTGGAACATGTGGACATGTATCCTACCTCCTCCCTTGGGATAAGGATGCAGCCTTGTTAATATAGAATCTGGTTCAAAACCAAGAGTCTAATAGCAAGTTTTTCTTTAAATAGGAGACAGGTTCTTTATGTAAATTCTTCTGGAAAGAACAGAAACCATGAACAGAGTCAGCTGGGCATGGTGGTGTACATCTATAATACCAGCACTGTGGGAGCTTGAAACAGTAGAATTGCAAGTTTGAGCCCAGCCTGAGCAACTTAGCAAGAATATGTATACATGATTATGTATATGTATATATATACTTACATATATGTAAAATTTAAAAAATGGATTAGGAAGTATGAAGGCCCTGGGTTCAATCCCTAGTACTGGGAAAAAAACAAGAAGACAGTGCCATAGGAAAAATTGTGCTTTCCTAATCTAAAAAGACTTGATTTGGATTAAGGGACACTAAGAACCAAGGGAATTAAATCTGTGACATGGCTTTGCCCTGTGTGACCATTTTGCTTCATAAGTTTGTGTATTTGGGTATGTATATTGGGATTTAACTCCTTTCTGCATTACAGGCATTGCTATTTGTACAAATTTTCTTACTGCCATTCCTACCCCACATAAAAAGTTGCATAAGCTGCTGCTTTTTTGTTTTTAAAGGACTCGTTAGTATTTTTATTCGTTTTGTTTTGGTTTTTGGTACTGGGGATTAAACTTGGGTCCTTGTGCTTATGCAGCAGGTGGTGAAACCACTGAGCTAAATCCCTGGCCCAGTACTTTTATTATTAAAGGTCAGTGAACATATTTTAGATTTTTGAATTACCCAGATTTAGTACTTTTTTTAGTCCAAAGAAAATATTGTGACAAGATAACTAGAAATAGTTAGGCCAAGAAATCAATCTATTATTAAATTTTATGTCCCAAGAACAATGATTTTCTAGACCTAGAAAGGAAAATGAAAATTAGCTAAAGTGAAAAATTATTTTAAAAATCCAACAATATAAAACCACACTAATTTTTAAATTTTACAAATCTACAAATGAAACTGACACACAGGAAGCAGAACACTGAATTTTCTCCAATGAAAATTTTTTTCTAAGACTTTAACCACATTCTTAACAGTGTTCATGAGATGATTCAGAGGGGCAAAAGAAATGTGGTGATGACAAGTGACACTTCACATGCAGCGCATCACAGGTAAACGGCAGCCAGCACGGCATCCCAGACACTCATTACATTTCTTTGCCAGAGTTGACATTCCTGGAGTGAGGGAAGAAACTTACCTACCTCTGGCTGTTTGTGAGGCTTAATTAGTGCATATTTGTAAAGCACTTTGAAATCCTTGGATGAAAAGTGCTGCACAAGTGAAAAGTATCATTACTTTATTAAAATTAGATAACAGCAACAAGTCTTTTTATTCTTTTAAATTCCTAAATGAGCAGTATGAATAGAGCAGGTAATAAATGTATTGGTGTGTGCTACAAAAATAAATACAAGTCACATTCTTCATAGACTTGCAGGACTTCTGAAAACATTTTTAGAAATAATCTCGTCTAACTTCCATTTTGAGTCCATCCAACTCTTATCTTTACATCTCCAGAATGCAGTGCTCACTTCTTTGTGAGGCAGTTCATTTCATTAATAGGTAGGTCAAATTGTTAGGAGAGTTCTTAATCAGAAATCCTGTTCAATTAGTCTTAGAATTACACGCTGGAACCAACTAATTCTTTAACTGACTGCTTCACAGCCCTCATTTACTTAATCCTTAGGAGATGGCTTCAGATTTTTATTATGGCATTTGCCCTCTAAAATCACTTTGATCTGCAAGTGTTTACCTTAAAGGAAAGCTGAAATTAACATGATACTTATGATGTTCTGAAACCAGTAGGGACTACTGAGATCTTCTCTCTGACCTTCTATTAATGTAGGCTAACCTGTACTGATCTTAAAAATTACCAGGAGTCATAAAGTTGGCTAAGACTGAATATCTATGTGTTCAACTGGGTATGCATAGACACACAAAGAACTTGCTGAAATTTCACTTATAATCACTGTGTTGAATTTCATCTTTTTGATTTGGGTCTCTGTTTAGGGATTCCATTTCCTGAGATAAAATCCTTTATGACAAAATATTTATGAATAGGAAATAATAGTTAATAATTATCTAGTCCTTTGAATCATAAGGTAATATTGAAGGCTGGGACTGTTTATAGATATTAAGTGAAAAAACAACATGAGCTAGCTAGTTATCATGGGTGAGACTGCTGGAGGACTTTATAGAATAGTATGAAATGATCTGTTAACAAGCTGGAACATTTCATTCTTATCAATTAATATATTGACCATAGAATCAAAACCAGTATGTTTTTATTCTTAGTAGAGTATAAAGTGACTACCAGAGTAATTTTAGCTTCAATGTAATTTGTCACGGGACTGGTAAGGCAGTTAAGAAGACAGCCCTCCCTGTGACATGAGGACCTGTGGAGGCAGCTCCAAACACAAATACTCTGACAAGCAGCGGATGTCATGCTGCCCTAGTCTATGTATACACAGAATGAAGACCACATAATCACTGTGAGTATATTAGAAATATATACAGATTGCTACAGCAAAATCTTGGAGGTTAGAAAGGTTTCATATAAAGTTGTTCAATTTTAATATATGTCATCATTCATTTCCTGGCTTTACATTTTACTGTCTTTCTCTTCTATCGGAATGTAAGCCCCTGAAGGGCAAAGACTGTCTTACACACAGATATATCCTTAGCTGTTATTAGTAGACAGTGGCGTTCTCAAAATGTTAATTTGTAATTCTTCAGAATTGATTATTTTTATTGTGTCAATATGGAGAAAATCCTTCAAATCTTTGATATATTACATTCATTAAAAGACATTTTCCTATTTGTATTGATAATGTATTAAAACTTGATTGTGCTTAATAAAAAGCTTCTTTAAACATCTTAAAAAAAGATCTGACATGGAGTGGATGTTCAAGAAGTATCTGGATACATGAGTGGATCAGACTTAAAGGACATGTAGGATTTCACAGGCAGAGAGAGAATTCCTGAAAGTACAGAAACGCTGAGCAAGAGAGAAGGGCTAAAGAACAGCAAATATGTAGCACATCATGGTTAAAGTCATGTCTAGAACATATGCAAGAGGCAGGAGTTAAGTCTCGAACAGGAGGTTAGAACTAGCTAATGAACTCTTTGTACACCATGCTAAGGAACTGTATGCTTTTGCAAGTTGCCAATGGGGTTTAAGAAAGGACAACAACTTCTGTGTTTTAGAAAGTTATCTGTGACCTCAGTAAATGTAAACATTATATGCCATAAAATGAGCTAAGGTAAATAGCAACATGAATGATAAATGGGATGGGAATTGGAAGAAGGGAATGAGAGGGAAGGGGATTAAAAAAAGAAATAAGCTGTGTTATGTACATGTAACCACTCCTCTAAATGACTGTAAAGTGCATGAATTGCAAACCTGTACTAAAAAAAAGTTATCTGTGGTAGAAAAGGGGGTTGGGCGGCAAAAGCATGGAGAAAATTTAAGTGACTATTATTGAAGTCTAAATGTAAAGTGATGAGAGGGGCACTGGCTGAAATAAACATAATTTAAAATATATTTAAAACACCACTTACCATTTGTGAAGTGAAGTATTAAACTGAGGTTTAAATGTTTGTAAATTACAGACTGACCACTAGATGGAGAGCTTGTCTTTCCACTGAGTACCTGCCACGTACTACAGTTTTAAAGCAAGGTTTATCGAAAACTCTGCATATTTAACAGTGATAGAATGTGATTTCCGTTGCTTTCTCAGATAATCCATGTCTTCATTTTATAAACGTGAAATAATTTAATTAGAGCTAAATAGGAATACCTATTAGTCATATACAAAAAATTTGTGAATATGGGGACCTAATGGAAGATGCTAATTTTCTTGGATATTGAAAAGTATACTGTACATGCACAATGAAGGATAATTATTATAGCACAGCTTCTCAAATTTTCACTGAACTTATAATCAAAGACATCTTGTTTCTATAAATTTAATTGTAACAAATATACAGTATAGATAGGGTTGCTCGAAGTTATTGCTTTGGACCTGAACCATTGTTTTACTGAGAAAGTGAAATCCAAGAGTATAGTTAAGCAGTTTTTAAAATGAGTTTCACATATATCAAAACTAGCTGTCGTTTTCCATTTAGTTTTTTATTCTGACGTTTTTATGTGCATATTGTTTTTCTTTCATTATGATAGAAGTAAATGTCTAAAGCATTTTAAAGAATTGTATTTTTAGTGAAATCATACCAAGTAATATTTTTTCCAAAAATCAAGAGCAAATTATGTGAGTAGTAGGAGGTTGTATTTAAAGTGTTCATCTGGAGTTTATTCTAAAAAAATTTAAGAGACATCTGTCAGTTCTAAGGGAAAAACCCCTACCTTGGGGACAGCTTTCAATTTAGTTACTATGCTGAGATACTTCAGATAAAAACTAATTTGTACTAATGAAGGAAGGACCGTGTGTAAAACAGTCACTGATTTATTCCAAATGGTAAAGAAATTCCATTTCACAGACTCTGTTCTAATCTCAATTTATACTTCTTATACATCTTAATCTGTTGTTTAACTCAAGACTACTTTAGTGATTGTATTTTTATGTGGTGATGCTACAGCTGGTATGCTTAGACTTTAGTATAGTTTATTTCATTTATTACACTTTACAGTCCTATTGAGATTCTTCTAGTAACTCCAGCACCTGGGTGTCCTAATGCATCTGATGTAGTACTGGATGCTGTATCTGATGATTCTCCATGACAGTCCTTTGTGTGCTATGTAATGTTTTAGTTTTTGTCCAGCTCCAGGGTGTTTCTCCCTGGAGCTGTGCATATTTCTACAGAGATGACAGTATTTGTTTATAATGTATCAGGGGCCTGGGGTTTCACTGTCCTGACACAATCTGATTAGTAATTTGTTGACTTGGGGCATCCTGAGGTAGATGCACAATATAAATTCACAATCCAGCCAACCAGTACGGAACAAGCTTGTGGTTTTTCTTTCTCATGGGCAACTATCCTCTACCTAGGGCCTTGGGGCATAAGACAATTTTGGCTACTTCTCTGGGCTGGTGAATTAAAATCATCTTGTTCTCTTTTCCTCTGATGAGACAAAGGCAGCTCTTTGAAGTTCCAGTCTATATACAGGGGGCTCAGTTCCATCTTCCAGTACCATAGAACTGTTCCTACTTCAATACCCCTGTGGGTGGGCGTTTTATTTTCTGGCCCTTGGGGTATTCTATATATTTCCCGTAAAGTTGGTGATGCATTATAAGTGCTTGTTACATTTTGTCCAGCATTTCTATGTATCCATGGAGGAATGGGCCCTTCCAAGTTAACTGTCTACTGTCTTGCTGGAAAGTCCTAATTTCCTCCCATTTTATTATTTATCTGCTTTTCACATTAAAAAATTATAAACCTTGTATTCTTGTGACTCAAAATTGGTTTTCTTGAAAAGAACAATGACTTAAAAAACTAAACAAAACTGGAAACTGAGTGTGGTGGTACAGGCCTGTAATCTCAGCACTCTGGGAGGCTGAGGCAGGAGAATATCAAGCCTAGCCTGGGCAACTTGGGGACCAGTGAGACTCTGGCTCAAAATAAAAAGGGCTGGGGATGTAGATCAGTGTGAAAGCCCTGGGTACAATCCCAAACAACCAAAAAACCCTGGAGTTATGAAAGTGTATTTTATTTTTTCTTATTTATATCTATTAAAGAGAAGAAAAACCACTTTAATGGGCATCTAATGGAAGTTGTCCAACATGTTATCAAGCTGAAGTGAGTATTTACTTAAGCCTATATGGTCTCAGGCTTTCTATAGCAGTCTTTTAATGAAGGTATATCATCTAGCCACCTTTAACTTACATTTCTTCAATTAAGTAGAGACACTGAAAACTGGCAGTTCTATAATATAAAGCAATTCCTCATTTCACCCAGCCAAATGTTAAACCAATTTGCTAAGTGGCTTAAATAACCTCTAGGTCAATGAACTGAGTCATTAGCACCTCTTTTACATGATTGTCTGGTACTGGTTCAACATTTATATAATCTTTGTCATAATACCTTGGATTTTTAAGGACAGAAATTACTGCTGGAGGTTTACAGCAGAGAATATCTGTAAGTAGCAATGTTTTTTCAGTGATAGTTTAATCATACTGTCTGGTACTGAGTGAGTTAAATCCTGAACACCACAACTAATTACTATGTAACGCTAACCTTAGTTGCTGGTTCATTTTGAGACTCTTTAAAATATGAACTGTGTATTTTACCCCTACGCACTCTCTTAATGATTTGTTTTTTTAGACTGAAATCACTTCCAGCCATCAGTTATACTCTTGGTCTCTACATATGCGCTTTTCCAAGCACAAATATTTCTTTTTCCTATTGGTCTGCCAGCCCTGTCAGACCAAATTTCACTTTAAACTAAATGCTATGATACTTAAAACCTCTTGGATTACTTGGGCTGCTAGTGTGATCTATGACCTTCCAAGAATGACAGCTGAACTCTCCAATTTGCTTATACTGCTTGGGGAACCAGAAAGCACATGCCAAAAAGGAAAATGTTTCTGATGTTGAACAGGGAGGAGAGTGCTTCTTGTGGGTGGGGGCAGCAGACTATTAAGTACTGAAAAATACTAATAAGAAATGAAAAGAAACTAAACATGCTGCAAAGCTGAAAACCTCAAACATAATTCTAAAGTTAATGCAATTACTAAAAACTCTTTAGCTGGACTAACTGGTTAAAATATGAATAATGCCTTAGTTCCTATAATTAAAGCACCAACCAGAATCTTAGCCATAATGTACTACTGAAATGAACAAGTTCAAGAAATTGAATGAAACTTAAAATTATAGAAAATTTTTATAAAATGGGCTATCAATTTCCCATCTTTCTCTATAGACAGAAATCTGACATGGACACAATCAAAGAGGTAATATAGCCATCTAACATGCATGCTGTCCCTACTGACATAATACTAACTGGTCTCTCTTAAATGGAAGATTAATGTTAAGTTTCTGTTAAAACTCATGCCTCCAAAGTCCTTAAATAATGTAGTTTGGGAATATTTTTAGTGCAGTTTTGAAACTTTTCAGTTTTACTACTTAAGAGGCAGACAACTGTTTGTCTTAAAAAAAATCTCAAAAGCCTTATCAAATGTAAGATGTTTAATATAAAGTTTCCAATTTATTTCACAATCTATTCATTTGTTACCTTTCTTGGTTATATAACAGAAAAACCAAGCAGTCATGATAGGCAATGACTCTGGCAGCTAAATCAACCTAAGTAATACATTTCCAAAGTTAAGAACAAAAACAGAAATAACAGAAACTACATTTAAATACACTGAAATGCATATTTTAAATTGCTAAGTATGAGAGCTTGAAAATTTGATTCTAAATAAATTTATAATCACAAGTATATATAAAAAAGCACTTTCTTGAATTAGGTATAAAATGAAGATTAAGATTAATGGTGGGAGGTATTTAATTACCTTTCAGTCACTAATTCAGTGATTCCACTAATAAACACAGGATAGATAAATGTTTCAGTTACTGTCCTCCAGAACATTTAGGATCTCAGAATAATATATCAGTGTCACATTTAGCCCTGGAAAAACAGGTGCTGAAGTAATTTACTACTTTATTTCACAAACTTTCTTTGTGTTTAATATATTTAACTGTTACATTATGGATGTGTTAGAAAAAAACCCCAAAGAGAATCCATTTTCTGTTTAAATCTAAGGCTAATTATAGGTATTTCATTGTTCAATCACAGGTTTAATGATGAATTAAGATGTCGCTATATCTTCTTCAAAGAATAGGACTAGCATCCTTTGGGGATATACTGTGTTGATATCAAGAAAATTCTGTGTGGATTACAATATGGAAGTACATAATTCTAGCAACTCTTTTTATGATTTAGACTTTATCACTATATCTTAAAATTATTTTCAAAGAGCACAAGGATACATCATACTATTTTGTCTTTTTTTTGTTTTTCTGCCTTGAATTATGTAGTCCAGGCTGGCTTCGAGCTCATGATCCTCCTGCTTCAGCTTCCCAGTTGCTGAGATTACAGGTGTGTATCACCATGCTTGGCTCTGTTTTTTTTTTTTTTTTAATTACTGATGTACATGGGTATTCTCCCTTAAGGACCAGGAATTAAGTTTATTAAATTCAGCAAAAATAGATTTTTAAGAAGGCATTTATTAGTAACCTCTGAATTTTCTTAAAGTTAGTGCAGGACCTCAAACTTAGCATGTCTGAATGAAATTTCTATCTCTATGGATAAAACCTGCTTCAGTTTATATCTGTAACTTTCTCTTTCATGATTTCCTTATTTGTAAAATAATGGTTATGACTTTTAACATTTCTATGCCTTGAGATTTTATTTCCAAGTCTCTTCCAAGATTAGTACAATCTTACAGTATGTATTTGGTTTTTCTATTATTATGACATGAAAATAATGGAGCCTTACTCAAAATGCTTAGGCAATTCTGGCTCCTGCCATACAAGCTACATAGTTACAAGATATCATACTTGGCATGCTTTTCACACGTGCTTTCTGTTTGCTTTCCCAGGGCTTTTACATAAGCCATAGAGATTTATGACCTCATATAGGCATACTAATTATTGTTGCAGTAAAATAATGTCATGCCCAATCATATCTTTCTTCTACTGTAGCAAGACTGGACTGCTTATATAAATAAGGTTATTCGGTCAATACCTTCAGATTCTATGCCATGAATAATGCAAATGATACAATACTTTTAGAGATAAAACTGGGAGCTTCTCCTTGGCTTTTCACCATATTTTATATTATTCAGTGAGTTTTTAAAAAATAATAAATCAAGGGTAATGTTTTTAGTTATCTCATGCAAATCATCACTTCCCACTTTGCACACATTCCTGTACTCAGGTATACTGCTACTGTTTGTTTCTCTTAGAAAAGTGAAAACATTTGTAGTGGAGTATATTCATTCTGTGATGTTCTTTGTCTTTCAGGTTGTGCCTGTCTGACAATCTGGGACTTATATAAGCAAGATGGGCAATGCTGAAAATTTTTCAGGGTGATGGGAATGCACCACCCATTTTTGAGATTATCTGAATTTTAGGCAGTACATATTATAAAACAGCATACAAATATACCTATATTAGTTGTTTCAAGTGTGCAGGGCAAGGAAAAACGATTCCATTTAAAATAACTCTAATGCCTACCTGCCTATGACAGACAGGACCCCTATTCCCCAGAATTTGGTGGAAAAAAAGGCAAGATGCAACAGTAAGGAATTCTAATAGTATCTTTTCTCCCTACAACATATAGAGAATGAGGTGAATTACAATGTTGTAATATTTGTAAAGACCTTGAAACCGAGATTTAAAAAGAAAACTTTTTGAGCTTTGTATGAATGCACGTATTTATCACCTTAAATATCAGGATGAAATGTGAACATGTATGTGAATATAAATTTTGAAAGACGTAAATTTTTTCTCTTTGGTGGTAGGGATTGATTCTAGGGCCCTGCATGTGCTAAGGATGTGTTCTGCCACTTAACTATATCCTCCAGGCCTTGAAAAGATGTACAGTTTAAGTTACAGTTGCAATTTAAAACTTTATTTGCCCACTTCCTAGAATACTTCTTCCATCCTTTTACATTAGAGGGGCTGTAAATTAGGCATTTGGTTCTGTTCACACAAATCTGTATTCCTTTTTAAGGTTGCTTTGTCTTTTAACTTCTGATAGGCTAGTACGAAAGTGCTTTGTTTTTGGCAGAAAAAACCTGGAAAGGAAATAATTTCTGAAAAAGTGGAATGTATCAACATTCTAGAGACAATCTCTTCTAAAGCTAAAGAAAATAGGTTTAAGTAAATGTGTATATACATGCATATATTTTACATAATTTGAGATAGAATGCTGACTTATGTGGACAAAAGAGAAGATATACAGGAAATCACTGATTACGTTCCTCTTTAGGTATATTCAAGACTAATTATTTAAGATCTTTAAAGAGCATAAAAAGCATTTGCTGACTGTACTTCTGTAATCTGAACTGAGGCCACAGAAATATGTAGCTTTCACTAAAAAAAACAAGAGACATAAAGAGATTTTACATATATACCTATGAAGTTTAGGAAATTATTAAACTTTTAAATTACTACATTTTCTTCTCAAATACAAAGTCAATCTGTCACAGTACCACACTGTCTCTGTAGTAGTCTGAGCTTTGAGAGTTGTGAGACTTAATGATCTGAGCTACTACTGAAAAGACTGTACACTGCCTAGAATTCCTGCAGGTGAATTCTCTAAGATTATAGCCTGCAATTAATCCTTTTAACTCTAGGCTTCTCCTCCATTTTGAAGTAACCACTAGTGGGTTTATTACCTTTTTTAAAGAAAAATAAGAAAACCTAATTCATTTTAACAAATCCTTTGCAATCTGAAACTCTTTCAAATGAAAACTTAAAAAAATTATTCAGTGACTATAATGTCAGTGATAAAAGAGAAGTTCAAAGTCCTCAATGTTTCATTACTTGTTCTATACCTATTATCTTTCTAAAATTAAAAAGTTTTTACTCAGTAAACATTTGCTTATGAGATGGGAGGCACAGAAATCAATGTGTACATCAAATGGGTACTCCTTGATATAATGGCTCTCCCAGGTCTCACAATTATCCAAATTAGATTTTGCAGGAGATTTTTTTTTTTTAAAGACTGGGTCTTGCTCTGCTATGTAGCTCACGATGAGATTGAGCTTGCTATGGACCCCAGGCTGGGCTTGAATTCATGCTCCTTCTACCTATTGATACGTTTTGAATGGCAATATTTCGGTAACAATGGCAACAAGATGCTGTCTGGATTAATCCTTCCAGACAATTCATTGTAATAAGTGGCAACTAAACTATAGTGAATTATCAGTATGTTTGGGTACAACATTTCATTACATAGCCTATATAATTTAGGAAGTTGTATTTAAAAAATAATGTAATCCTTTGCCAAATATTATACTGTTCAGTTTGAAATGTCATAAAATCTGAATCTACTTTTTGAGAAAATTCACCACGTTATCTACTTAGATTGCTAGGGGTTTTTTTGTAAGAAAATACTAGTGATCTGTTTCTGTAACAGAAGTTAATGAATGACAACACTCTAAGTAACTTAATCTTCAAAAAAGAGTGGGGGTTCATTATTTAAGATAACATAGCATTCTTTTCTAAAGATGACTGTTTCCTTTAAAAATTAAAATTAAAAAATGTTTAAGATGTTTACTCTGGATATAAACACACAGGCACATATGCACATATTTTTTTTTAAATTCAAAGTGTGGGAATTCAAAGTATGAGCAGGAACAGATAAAAGACCATTGATGTCCAAATACTGCCACTGTATTTTGTATTAATTCCTTTCCTAAGCCTGACAATATCCATAAATATGTGTTTTTTAAAAAGTTGAGGAATAACAAATAGGCTGTTTGAATGCTTCTCAAAAATTATTTTTTAACCCTGATGATAAGCTTTTCCAAAGGAGAATTCTTACTAATGTCTGTATTCCCAAATCCCATCCAGGTTCTTATCAATTAAAAAAGTCTCAAATGACAAAAAATTGAAGTATTAAAAGCAAATACAAAATACATAACTTTATAGAACATAAAATATATACTCATGGTAAAGTTAATTTCCATCATTATTACATAAACTTTAAAAGTTAAAAGAATCTTTTGGAAATCATAGATAGTAACAGCAATAATAAGATTATCGGCATATATACTATACTTCTGATTTATTTATTGCCATCTATGACTTGGTAACAGGAAAGAAACAAGATCAGGGAAACTTCATTTTAAGTGTGAGGCAGAATTTATTGCTATAGAACTTACATTACTTGACAGTGAAAACTAATATGTTTTTATATTATTTGGATTATAGTACCATTCTCTAGAATTTCTATAGAGATATGACTTTAAAAGTTCTTCACAGAATGAATGCTATTATTTAGGTATGGAGGCATCAATCCTTCAGATATAGCAAAACTGAAAAAAATTTATAGTAAAGCAGCAATGAGATTAAGTATTTAGGGTCAATGAAATTGGATGGACTATTAATGTGACTGTATATACTTGTAACTTGTAATATTGGGACATTAGAAGGAATTTCTTTTGGAAACAGAATAGTTTCTATGATAGATTATGCTTACATTCATATAGATGAGTACTCACTATATTTAATTAGATATTTAGTAGTACAAGTACACTAAGTTCTTTTAAATGGGTCTTAATTATGAAGGTTAGTATCTTCATCTACCTGAAATATAACAATTCAAACAGATTTTTTTACCCATCTAAATTAAATATTTTCCTATATAGCACAACAGGTTCCTACTAACAATTTAAATATTCAAGCATATAATATACAGAATGCATAATACACATATATCTTGGCTATGCATTTAACAAATGCTTTGTATTGGATACTAAAATAGTAGATTAAATATAAATTCAAGAAATCACTGCCAGGGATTTAGCTCAGTGGTTCTGGCGCCTGCCTCGCAAGCACAAGGACCCAAGTTCGATCTCTGGTACCAAAAAAAAAAAAAAAAAAAGAAATCACTTAAAAATAGTTCACACCAAAAATAAAAAATATGGAAAATGGAGCAACACATATTTGTGTTTGAATACTGGCTTTGACTTGTATAACTCATTTGTCAAAGAAACATTAAGAGTCACGTGTGTCAGGTACTGTGCATACAACACTGAATATAACTAAAATAGTCAAAGTTCTTGAACTTCTACAAAAGTACATTCTATAAAGGAAAGAGAACAAGTGAACCAAACAATAAAGGACCAGGGTAGATGGAGGAAAAGAAGCCTTTCATAATTTTGTGAGGAAAAAACTCTTGAGGAAATATTTTAGCTGCCATTTACTTAAAAAAGTTTGAAGACTGTTCAAGCTAAGTACAAAGGTAATGAAATGAGAAAGATTTGGCGAGCACGAGAGGCCCAGAATGGATATTCTTGTAGGCAAATGGGACATTTGTAGTAGGTAAGGCTGGAGAAGTAGAGGGGTATCAAATAATGCAGGGCTATGTAGAACATGGTAAGAAATTAGCATTTTATTACAGGAGCATGGGAAGCCACTGAAGGCAAGTGGGAGACATGACTTAACTTACACATCAAAACATCATGCACAGAACAGCTAAGTGCATGGCACACTCCTGTAATCCCAGTGTTCTGGGAGGCTGAGGCAGGAAGATTGCAAGTTCGAGCCCGGCATAGGCAACCTATTGACTTAGAGAGGTCCTGTCCCAGAATAAAGTATCTATCATCTGTCTATGTATGTATGTATGTATGTATGTATGTATCTATCTATCTCTACAGTTCAGTACTGGACCCAGTACTTGGGGCAGGGGTGGTGGAGATCACAATGCTACAGTGAAAAATGCCAACCAAAAAAGCTAAAAAGTATAAATTTACAGGCAGTATTTAAGGACATGGGTCCTACATTAATTCTATAGGAGGTGTAGTTAGGAAACAGGAGGCTGAGGCTGCCCAAATAGGTATGGCTAGCAGAGACGAAGCCTTGAAGCAACCAGTATTTAAAGATGGGAAGAGAAGGAATAGCCAGCATAGAATATTAGTAAGGAATGAAAAAGGTCTTAGGAGAAAAGTCAGGAAAACTGCTTTGAGAGCCAAAAGAAGGGAGTTTCAAAAAGCAGAGCTTTGACAACAGTGTCAAACACAACTGAGCGTTAAAGAAAAGACTGGGCCACTGGATTTGGCCATATAGAGGCCACTGGTGATTCTGACAAGACTGGTGCTGTTGAAGAATGAATGGAAGTCTTTTGAGAAGTTTTGCAAATGAGGAAGTAGGAAATGGGCAGCTGTTTGAATATGATGTGGATCCAAAGAGAGTTTAACTTTAGAAATTCCAAATTGTGTTTATATGCTGACAGGAAAGATGCAGTCGAGTAGAGTAGAATGATGACATGAGAGAGCTCCTTAAGAACTCAGGCAACAGGGATGGGGTCCAGAATAAAAATGTTTTCCTGATTAGAGTTTGAAAAAGATGCTTCTTTGAAATAGAAGGGAAGAAAGAAAGGTGGGTAAAAATGAGTTTATGGATTGGGTGATCAGAAGGTACTCTTGGGGAGACTGATTCTCAAAGTTTCTGTTTTCTTAACAGTGTTTCTCCCCAGCTGTTGTAAAGATTAAATTGAGTATAGAACAAACAGCAATTAGCATACTGCCTGGCACTCACTAAATATATTCTAATAAATTCTATTATTCATGAACATGCATATCTCAGATTATAGACAGATTTGAAACCATCTAGGGAATAACATTTCAAATAATACTATTTAAATAAAGATTAAGTCTGTTTGACATTGACATTTGCATTGCTTCGACTCTTTTTGAGTAATTTCATTTAAAACTCTACTGGACTGTTCATGTCCCAAAAGTATAAACTCTTCAACACTTTCACTTATTTAAAATTTATGTTCTTTTTAAAGGACCACAAAAACAAAAAAATTGTTTACTTGGTACAGAAATTTTCTGTGCACTTTGAAGTTCAGAATTTGGATGAGTTGAAGAGGAAAAAAAGCTACAATACAGCCTGCCAGGCAGTCTAAAATTCTGTTTTAACCTTCGTCTTCTTTTCATGTGTGAAAACATGTTACATGTTTAAGCAGACACAGGCTTATTTGAAAACAATAATTCTAGGAGTACAAACTACAATTTTAAAGTTCAAAATTTCTACGTTATAACTAGTATATTCTAAAAAGGTTTGGAGTTGTGGGTGCTATACCTTAAAATTTCAAACCACTTCTTTTTCTTACCCATCTTTCTTATTGGGGTAACCAATAGTTACCATTTTCCCCAAATCCCTGTTTTATAAGAAAATTTGATTTTACTGTTCCTCAATTTATAAATATTCTAAATTCATAGTATGCGTTGTTATTGCTTTTATGACAGTTATCTAAATCAGTGAATGGCTATTACACTGTGTTGATTTATTTCAACATTTTGATTTTTATAAGAAAATGCTTTATTCTGTGAAATCAGATGGCTGTAACAGTAACTGTGAGTTTCACAGTGAGAAACTAGAAACTGATTTTTTTATATATCTTATTAATTCATACTTGTATAGGTAAATTTGATCCATAAAAGCATACAATAAAATATTTATCTTGGCTGTCACCCAAAAGGACCTTCTGAGGGTAAATTTCTTGACAGAAATAAAAAGTTCCTAAATTCCAATTGTCAACCACAAAATAAGGCAAGAGAAAAGAAAAGACAAAAGGGCAAAGAGAAAAATAAAAGTTATATATATTCATTGAATCAAATAATACTTGAGGTTTCATTATAACAAAGAGTGAAATGGAATTTTTTGTACCTTCACTATAAAGATGCATATGTTAAAGTCTAAAATGATTCTGAAATTCTATTTGATACTGAAAACATTTGTGTAGGGATCCACTGATAAAATGGTGCAGTGGATGTTTAATAATGTCACTGGTACTGTACACGTACCATTATAATGTGGATATCACATTTTTAGTATTGAGGATCACGCCCAGGGCCTTGTGAATGCTTGGAAAGACTACCATGGAGCTACATCCCCAGCCCAAGGCAGAACCTGGGCTTAGTGCATGCTAAACAAGTGCTCTACCGATCAAGCTCCCATCTCCAGTCTAGGTTTTGGGAAATTGTTGAAATTCCCTTTAATACTCTAGTATTTTCTCAATAACCAAATGTGAGAAATAATGTTCTGTCTCATTAAACTCTGTAAGTACAAATTTATGTTGAAATTAAACATAGAACATAGCCAAAGACATAAACTATTTGAGAAAGGCTTGGTCTTTTAAAAGCCTTAAAGTAGAACTAATTTGAATCTTAATGGTTGAATGCATTAAGTCCACCCCCATCCAGGCCCCTCCCCTTGAACACCTACTCCTCCCAGCACGGTCTAAATCTTTCCTTCAAGCTTGGCCTTGCAACCATTTGACTTGATCAAGTAGGTCACTTGAAAAGGAAGAAAGCCCAATAAAACGAATTACAAAGACAACAAGATTAAACTGATTGCACTGTTTTCATACATCTAGCTGAAATTCTGCAAATATGCAGTTGGCTGTGGTTTGGCATTTAACAGCCTGCAATCAGTAAGGAGGAGGAAATTTTATTCTCATTAACTGTTGCAGATTTACTGCAGTGAAAAAGGGCTATGTAACCCGAGATGTGACAGTACAGAAAGATCAAAGCCGAGGACTGGAAACTAAATAAACCCTCTGGCTACTTCCTGCAAGGAAAATTCACTTTGGCAATGTAAAACAGAGCTCAGTTAAAAACTACTCTTAGTTTTATGAGCTGTCATAGCAGCTCAAGTGGTTTGGACCAGCTGAGTTTAGAACATTATATTTCCTTGTTTTTGTCTTAGATACTTCTGTAGGAAGTTTTATAGTGTCCTCCTCCCCTTTAAAAACACAACAACAAAAATCTTTTCTTTTAGTTGAAACTGAGAAGGTAACCACTAAACTTATTAAAGCAGGTAGGTCTTCATTTGCGCATTCCTTTCTCATTTACCATAACATAATATTTTACTCGTAGATTTATTTGACAATATAAATTTAATAATTCATCTACAATCTGTACGATTTCTATTCAAAATAAGTGCAAATCAGTTTACACAACCCATATGGCTTATATCTGAGGAATGAGCTATTTGTAATCACACATCTGGAATGACTAAAGGCAATATGGAGAAAATGGGAATTAATACTACAGTTAACGCATGGGCTCTAAGTTCTAGCTGTTTTTTAAGAACATATTTAAGAAAAACTAGCTTAATATTTTAATAATAAAAATGTAACAATTGTTCATAAATACATAAATCATATCAAAACACCGATGGGCTAGAAAATTAGGAGATATCGCTAGGTTAAAATGACCTCTAATTTTTAATTTTTTGGAGGCATGACAGTGCTTATCAACTATTTGATGAGCATACTTTTGTTATTTTTATTAGAATATGAATAAGCCACGAGAATGACAATTTGTGTTCTTTTCTCTTAAAGAATCTTTTTAGATTTTCTTTTGCATTTCCTAGGCAAAATATATGAGCAATCATCTTTGCCTAAAAACTTTTGATTTTCTCTCCATTTAAATTAACTAATTTTTAATATCCATATAGTCAATAAAAATAGAATTAATATATTTTAAAAATACATGAATTTAGATAATCACTCTTTACTGGTAGGATATAATTTGTACTCATGATTGGGTTAGCTCCCATGTCATTTCTTCTAGCACAAAGCTACACCATAATCAATGTGTCAACATCTTTATAGGATCCAGTCATATTCAGATTGCCTTATTTATAGGCCCAGTTTTGCCTGAATTTCTTCCCCTAAAGGGAAGTTCTAATAAAGTAACAATAAATTTGGTTTTCTTTGGGAGTATCTTTGGATATTATAGACAGCTAATAATGTACACACCTCTAAAAATTGCTCAGATTAACAGATAGAAACTTAATACTAAATTGATGAAGGCAGTTCTGTCATCAACTTCTCTTGCTTCTAAATTTCTAAATGCAAGTAAGTAACTGAAAAATATTTTTCCAAGACAGGACTAGAACTTCTTTAGGATAAAACATCTTCCCAAGTTTCTAGAATGCTCAGCCTTCACTTTTGGCTCATATTTCTGAATTTCAGTAAAGTTTACAGTTTTCAAATGTTGATGTGTGATAATCTAATAAAATCTGGCCTTAAAGGTTATAGACCCAATTCACTAATAAAACCTAATTCAATTCTCCTTGGGAAATGCAAATTATTACTGTACAAGCAGTGCAACTGAATTTCCTTGCCTTTTCAATTCCAGAAAAACGTTGTCTATAAAAAGTCTAAAAGAATAAGACAAATAAGACTGACATATAGTCAGCCATGGATTAATTCATAGGCATAAAACAATGGGATCGTGCAGGCAAATATTTACATTGGTTAATGAGCTGAATAAATGATTTGCATGAGGTATTTACCCTTTTAGACTGAGATAATCCTCATTTCATTCTCATTTTTTATACAACTGGATTTAATCTACAGAAAATTTAGTGGACTAACTACTTAAGAGAACTTAAAGGTAGTGAAGTAATTAAAATTACTTATGTGTTAATAAACAGCAGTGTGCCTCCAAGCAACTCTAAAGTAACAATGTGCAGTAAACTATGTCAAATGTATTTACATAAAATTGGTATGCTATTTAAGGTACTTATCTTACTCTGCATTTTAATAACATTTAATCCAAACTTTCTAAACCATAATACACTGATAGAGAAACATACCTGCTTGTCATCTGGAGCTGGTAAAACTAAGCTTAAAGGCTTCACTTTTTAATTAGCTACCTGGTTTTACATTAGTCCTTTAAAAATTTCCACATTGTTAATATAGAGACAGTGGTTCCCTTTCCACCACTACCACACACACATGTTAATGATTGAATGCAATATATGAAGGTATAAGGGTTAGGTAAATGCAAGTTATTAGTCTCTGTATATTTAGATTTGGACTTTTTAAAACCATTAAACATTTTATTCTTGGATATTTTTAGATGGCTACTGAGATAGTCCATCTTCTTAAAAAATAACTGGCAAAACTACAATGGGAGAGGGCTGGGGATTTAGCTCAGCGGTACCACGCCTACCTCGCAAGCACAGAGTCCTGAGTTCGATCCCCAGAACCAGAAAAAACAAAGACAAAAACTGTAATGGGAGTATTTGGAAAGAAAAACAGACTTCATGTTAAGATTATATAAGAGCAAGAGCTTCATGCTTCTATTTGGACTCATTTGATTTTCTCATCACAACTATTTTGTTACATAGGCATTGCCATTTGTGTTCTATTTTTACCATCCCTCAAATTTAAAAGTCTATTTCATTAGTATTGATGAGGATAAAAAGAACTTAAAATTATTTCTACTGGTTAAAACTAGGTATAGATAGCCCTCATTACAAGGCTTAAAAAGGATATTTGTACAAAATAAAATGTCATTTGCATAAATGAATGTTTTGTAATTTTAAAATAAAAAGGTGCACCGATCTGAATATTTTTAGACTGAATCATATACCCTGCCTAACATGGAGCAATTTTTAAAAGTAAACATGATATTGTCTCGTTACCAAACCCTGCTGTTATAAAGAGGTTCTACTGTATTTTAATCAGTTTAACAAAATTTCAGTTAAATGGAGAGCTCATGCAAATATCCCAACCTAGATCCAGTTAAGAACAAGTACTGGGAACTTAAGCAAATGTGCACACCAAGGACAAGGATAAAAAGTGGATGTATAAAGGTGCCTTGAATAGACAAGGCACTTAAATGTTTTTAAATTTCCACTGTTTAATAATGGGCTTGTTTTAAAGTAAAAATGTTTGCATACTAATAAGTCAACAAATCTGGTACCATAATGTGTTAACACATGCAAATGAAAATAAATGGAACGTCAAATACTCAACCATGCTTTTGAATTATCAGAATTACAGATGTGGCAGTGGTATATATCTAACTTTATTAGATGTGAATGAAACTATCATAAAAGGGAAATTTTAATATGGAGGAAATGAATTAAAAGATCTCTTTGGTCAACCTTTAAAGTGAAGAATGTTGTGTAAAGTGAACATCTTACTATTAAATGTATCTATTTTGATCTTCATGTATAGCATTTACTTGAGCAGTGTAATACAATCTGTGGGTATAATCTTGTGATATAATAGCAAGTGTTGAAAAAATTATTCTACAGATACATATACCCCATTACAACTAAGTTACCTAACTTCTTTTTTTGCAGTGCCAGGGATTGAACTCAGGACCTTCTGCTTGCAAGGCAAGCACAGCACTACTGAGCTAAATCTCTGGCCCAACCTGACTTCTTGATAACAACTTATTTATTCAGTCTTTATTTTTATTTGTAATTCATAAGGATGAAATATTATAAATGAAGTCACTGAGTAAAAATCGACAGTTTAAGGCACTTATTCTACATTATCAAATGCCTTCCACAAAGGATTTACCAACTTAAATTTCCATAACAGCTGTATGAGTACCTCTTTGCTTATAATGTGTATTAGCATTAAAAAATCTTTAGTTGGTGAAGAGGGTACCTGGCTATTTTACTTTGTAACTACTATGTCTGGAAAAATTACTGAAGTCAGGTTTTTTGTTTTTTTTTAAAGCCTTCCTGTAGCTGGGTACAGTGGTATATCACATAATCCTAGCTAGCACCCTGGGAAGCTGTGGGAGGGGATCCCAAGTTTAAGATGAGCCTGTGCAATTTACTGAGAGCCTGTTTCAAAAATAAAAAGGGCTGGGGATGTACCTCAATGATAAGGCCCAGTATCCCCAATATTGCAAAAACAAAACAAAGAAAACCTTCATACTGAATATTCTCCACTGAGAAAAAAATAAAAGAGACATTCAAAAAGCTATGATCATCCGATAGAAATTTAATAACACTAAAGCAATGTTATAGTGATTATCTTTACAACAGTTTATAAGTATTTACCAATTTAGTTCTCATAATGCCAAACAGTCTCAATGTATATCAAAGGAAATGTTTTGGAGAGGTTCTTTTAACTTTTCTTAGAACTTTGCAAGTAATTTCTGCATTGCTGTTACAATAATAAAGGTCACTATCACTTAACCACCATGGGTTGGAAAAAACTGAGAGTTTGGGTTATCAATTAAAAATTGGTAAAAGACTTTTTTTGCTGAGACAAGGTTTCACTACATTACCAAGCTGGTGATTCTCTTCCCTCAGACTGCAGAGTAGCTGAGATTACAGGCATTCAACACTATCACCAACAAAAGATTATTTTTATAATAAATAATTTATTAGTTCCATTCAGTATGATATTTCAAAGCATAAGAAACTCAATGTTTGAAAAAATGAGAATGAAAAGCATATTATATATAATATTTGGTAACTTTAATTCACAAAAAGTTAATACTGAAGTAGGTTAAGAAAGGAAAAAAACCCAGGCTATAGCATACGCAAAAATGAAAGTGTTAGAATCAGATGCTTCAGATAGTGACACATCCAGCTCATCTTTGACCTTAGTGAAATGGTCAGTAAATGACATCACTCTGCCAACCACCAAGAATGTAGGTTCTCTAAAAAATATTTTTCAAAGACCCAAGGAAACCTAAGCAGTCTCTGCAATTTTTTCCAGTTTATGAAAATTGGATTCCTATAAAAGGAAAATGGACCATTTTTACTGCAACAAAAACTGATTTGTAAAAGCTGGAAGCAGTTTAAAAATACTCAACATGAGGTTCTTGTTAGTCTTGAAAAGTAAGAGTTATAATAAAAAAATGGTCCAAAAATATGGTACAGATTCATGGTATATAACAGGAAAAAAAGCTACTCTTGCACCTATTATTTTTAATTAGCTTCAATAGCAAGTTCCATTTTACTTTCTAACACCAGTTCAGATTTGGGGAGGGGAAGATTTACATTTGCCTCTCTGGGATTGGCAACTCCATAGCTAATGCCTTGGAGCCCTAAATGCATTTTGCATTAGCTCTAAATGTCGGGAAATCCTGGCGCCAAGGGGTTCAAACCAATAGTGATGCATGTCTAAGACCCAGGATTCGCTGTCCAACTGCCAGTATCTATTTTATCAAACATTCAGTCTCTCTTGTAAAATGAGATTGATGAGTTTAGCAGTTTTCACTGTTTCCAATTAAACTGCCTTGCTATATTACAAAAATGCAGGCATTCAGATTGAGAAGGGCCTTTGGCTTGGATTTTATGAAAAACACCAATTTGAATTGTTTAAACACTTCTCTTAATCTGGCTTAGTTTCTCAGGTTTGAATGCATTTGTCATTTTAGGAAAAATTTTTTCTGAACAATTAAAAAAATAAAGTTCATTGTCGTTCAAATCAGCAATTTATTCTTTACCTTGCAGGAACTTGGGATTACCTATTTTATATCAATCCACTCACACTGAAATGTTCAAAAAACAGCGAAGTCCAAAAAGCTGTGAGAGCTAGCTGAAGAGCACGCCACTTGGCCCTGTCAAAACCTGCTCCATATTTCATCCCACATACCACTGTCAGTCAAATCATTACAACAATGGTAATGACAGAAATCACCTTTTATACATTAACCATTTATATTCTTTCCCTAGATAACTTAGCCATGCTCATTTATCAAAGACATATGATAAAGAAGCAAGGAAAGAATCTGTAAGTCATCTGGACCTCTTCTCAGATTTAAGGAGGAAAAAAACAAAACCCCAAAGGAAAAAACCCTCTCAATATATTAATACTTTTTCTTTTTAAAGGTATTTAGAGAATCAGTTTTTTCAGTATTTTAAATTCAATTAAGACATTATTTTTTAAGTTATCCTAAATTCTTTATGGTGTCCATAAAATATTATATTCTTAGTGGAGATGAACAGGAATCCAATAACTTGTTTAATATTTCTTGAAAAAATTAAATATTAAAATATCTGAGTAATTTAAAATCTGTTAAAATGAAAAATCTTAACAGTGATTTGAGTCAATGTTATTAACTCATTTTAAATTTACCTATTAGATATCAGAAGCTGAAAGGTAACTGCTAGTTTAAAATTTTATATATGGGACATTAGAGAGTAAAATTATCACAGATATACAAAATATCACATATGTACAAAATATGTGAATAATTATGAAGCAATTCAAAATATTTGTCTTTGCAGAATTAAAAAATATGCCAGCTTCATGGTTTTTTAGTATCAAGGGAGTCCTAACTAGCCAAAAATGACTGAATAAATGAAAAAAAGTAATTAATTCCAGTGTAGATCAATAAAACAAAATCTAGAAAGAGTATGTATCCTTGGCTATATTATATTCTCCATATCTCTGCTAATACAATTGAGAGCCCCTATTAGTTTGATCTTTTAGCTACAAAAACTGGAATAAATTGATTGTAAATTATCCTAGAAATAAAAAAGTAACAGTTACATGAGTTAAATCCCCAAGAATTATAAAAGAGATGAAAGACTTAACTTTGTCAGAGGAACAACTTTTTAAAGGATAATTTTCAAAACAAAATGATTATACTAAGTATATTATGCTTTAGATTGGAAAAATAATCTACTGTTTTATTAACTAATCATTTAAGACAATATTACCATGATGTGTCTTTTATGAAGTAAAGAAGCTATTTAAATATTTTTACCCTTGAAAAGGAACTGAAGGTTCCAAAAAGATTTTCTTAAAGTAATTTAAATAATTATTAACAGAACTGAGAAAATCCTGACGTTTTTGGACCTAATATTTTACTTAGTCACAATTAGTCACTAAATGTACTCCTAAAAACATTTTGATTGTTTTATAAAATGACCATTTTCAAAAGCCCCAAGTGAAAGATTTTCCTGCATTGGGCTTGTAAGATTATTTTGTATATTCAATTTTAGTGAAAATGTTTAGTTTCTTTAAAGTCACATAATTATATAAAAAGTAAAAGCAAGTCTTCACATAAGTAATGCATTAAATTAGTAGCAGTCTACTTTCTTTAGATTGGCAATATCTGCAATAAATAAAAAAATGCTTCATTCATAGTGAAACAAAATGAAAGAATAATTAATTGAAAGAATAATGAAGCAAAATTCTTTGATATATTAGGATCCTATTTCCAAATCATTTCTTCCTTTTTCAATTATGTTTCTGAAAACATTTGTACAGTGGAACTGCCACGTGATATAGTAGTTGTAATGATTAAACAGAGCCTCTATTTAAATAATTATACCTAATATAGCCAGAAGAATCAAAAGTAATCAAAAGCCATATGCTCTCTAGCATGGCTAGCTTTTATTCTTGAGGCAAGGAATTACTTACTATGATAATCTAGTAACTAGAAAACAATTTCTAACTATTTAAAGTTCACTACAGAACACTGAACTATGCATTTCATATAATGCTCCTATGTTTTTCCACTACATTTTTAAGCTTTTGAATCATGATTGTCAAAACTAAGTGGGCTGGATCTGTATCTAACAAATGAAATAGACCAAAAGAAAATATCACTGTGCCTTATAGGTAGTAAGAATTATCATTTTAAGATATTTTGTTTTACATATATAGGTGGATACATATATGTGACTAAAAATGTGTGTGTATACTAGGTTGCAATATGAAAGTTTTTTTTTTTTTTTTTTTTTTTTTAGTGCTGAGGATCAATCCCAGGGGCTTGTGTATGCTAAGCAAATGCTCTAGTACTAAGCTACATCTTCAGCCTTGAAAGGTATTTCTTTTAATATGAATTGTGGTCATAAATGCTTAAAGGTCACTATTGAACGTTTCTGTTTCCTCCAAATTAGGAGCACGTTATACTGGAAAGAACACAGGTTTTGGTGATATATACCTGAATTCAAATTTTCACTCTTATGAGTTGGTTACTTAAATATTTTGTGGCTTGAGTGTCTATAACAGTGCAGGTTAAATGAAAAGAAATATATTTGTAAAACTGACTATAATATAATTAATAATCATTATAGCAATTATAATTAAGATTGGATTAAAATGCTTATTTTAAGGGATAAAAGTTGTAACATGTTGACTGCAACCGTATTCATTTAAAAATATATGAATGAATCTCTCAAATAGAAAACAGATTATAATGAAAAATATAATTTTAGAAGCAGAAATACAACAATAATTTAAATAGGCTTAAGAGGAAATAAGATTATTCCTATTCAGAGTACTAGCTTAATGTGAAATTTAAAAATTTTAATAGCCTAAATTAAAAATATTATATGTCTGTGAATGGAATAAAGAGGAAAATATTGTTTATGACTTTTGGCAAGATTAAAAAAAATTTATATAACATCATTAGTAATCAAGTTGTATATCCGCTGTGGGGAACTTTATGATAATTGCAGGACAATCCCAGCCTGTCATATTTTTTTTCCTTAAATATTTTATTTGAATGCCATTTATGATACAAAAATATTCAAGTAAATCAAAGTATCAACTTTGTAAAATAGTGGTATTTAAATAGTTGTAAAATATGTGTCTTGTATTCTCATATTGTATTGGCTTTGGAAAGTACTCAGAAAACAACCTATATTCACTAACTTGGCAAAAGCATTGTCTTTTTCAATGGACAGATCATATTTTCTACACTTGATCTTAGCCAAAAGGCCAAGAAGCAATGACAGTTGATATTTTCCAAAGTGATAAAGATTTTTTAAGATCTGTGATCTCCATTTTTTAGATATAAAAATGTGACTTCACAAATTAATTTAAAAATATGCATGTTGAAAAGACTTGAGCTTTTTCCTTTAATGAAAAAGACAGAGAAATGAGGAGTGAAGAAAATTCTAGCTTTTCAAAAATGAAGCATCATACATAGTTTTTGGAAGACTGTTTACCTGCCAGGAAATGAATGCTGTCCAACTACATCTCCGTTCTGAAGGTGATAGTCATTGAAGAAATCTGGACTCATGGCTCCTTCAGTGGCAATTAATCCATCTAGAAAGAAGGAAAATGGTAACTAGTTAAATGTTTTTGTAGAGAAAAGGAAACTACCTTATCAAGCAAATACAGAAGTAATTCTTGTATAAATAAGAAAAATCTCAACAGTAAGAAAATAGTCTATAAATTTATCTGGAAAGAAAAATGGTGGCATGACATGGTGTTTTCTATGGAAGTATTCTTAGAAGATCATATGGACTAGTTTTGTTCGCAACAATTCTGCACAATAATTCAACATTTATTAAGCATATACTATATGCCAGATAATACCACAACAGAGATGGCAAAGACAGTCTCTTTGAAAAGCTTACAGTATTGTGAAGAAAGAGAAAGGTAAGGAGATGAGTCGAGGTGGGGTGAAAAACAGCATGAATAAAAGTTAAAAAAACATGAATAGCATGGTGTAGATAAAGAGCAATACTTTAGGGCAGTGGTGGTGAACCTTAGGCATGTGTGCAGGCTATTTGCAGCCCTGAAAGCTCTAAAAGGATTACTATTGCTGTTTTAGAGTATATTCCTCATTTTATTCCCAGGGAGCTTCATTCGTTTATCATGATTAGGGAATTGGATATATCAAATAAATGAATTTCTAAATAAGCAGTGCTTAACAAATTAAGTCCTAAATGTTAACGTACACACAAACTAATATTAGAAGCTAGATAACCTATTTTTAGTAGAGTTATGAATAAATTAAAAATAGAAAGGATCTGAGGAAAAAAGATCTATGTGATGATCTAAGAGAGGTCCCATGTATGGAGCAAATACTTTAGTATATGGCTTTTATCATAACTATTTGGATGGCTTTGGGGACTGACTTATTATAATACATGATCTCTGTTTCTTAAGAATAAAATTATTTACACCAAGAGTGGATATATGTACTAAATGAGTGGTGAAGGCAATAAAAGTTGTGGAGAGATTATTGTATTCAATAGGGATTAGAAAAGCCTATTTGGGAAAAAGAGACAGAGCTGTAATTGATTTGGGTCCTGAAAGACTGGTAGAATTCAAACGACAAAATCTGTGAATGGTAAAATGCAGTGAATGGTAAAACTAAGTAATAGAGTGGGCAAAGGAATTCAGTGAGGTCATTTGTATTTCCATAAGATCCTATACACCTTATTTGGTACACATATCCATTTGTGACACTGTTTATTAGTTACTTGGGTTACTGCTTTTGTACTGTTAATGGATTCCTTTGATATTTGTCTTACTGGCTTATTAAATTTAAAATACTTGAGTTTGGGGCTGGGGATTTAGCTCAGTGGTTTTGCTGTCTGCTGCGCAAGCACAAGGACGCAAGTTCGATCCCTGGTACCAAGAAAAAAATACTTGAGTTTGCACTAAAAATGTCAGTGATATTTAGTTGTTTTAATGTCCACTGAAGATTCTGTAAATCAAAAGACCAGCTAAAGAAAAGCTACAAAAAAAAAAGAGAAATCATAGCAGACTGAGCATAAAGAAGCTAAAAAATTTCTCTAAATCAATTCTATATGCATAAAAAATTATGTGAAAGGGTGGCCAAAATCAATATGGCTAAGCTTTAAAACTATCAACAATTTACTCTGTTTAAACTAGAATGAAATAACTGAAGATCAGGGTTTAAGAAACCCACCCCCATTTTGAAGGAAAAAAGCTAAGTAAAACACTAAAATAAAATGTATGCCACACTTTGAAAATGAATGCAAAGATGTTCATTATGCCAGGAAATAAAACATCTGAGCACTCAGGAATATGATGTTTCAGATATACTAATTACAACCAAATGAACAGATACTTATATGAGTTTGTATTTACAAAAAATGATCTAGTAAAGTGAGGCACATTAGAAATTTTATTAAAAACTGATCAAATTATCAAAATTTGATTTTTGATTCAAAGCTCCTATTGTTTTCAAAGGGAACAATGAGTAGCAAAATAATAAGCAGAGAACAGGATTACAAATTGCATTCAAATTAAAAATTCTTGAATTGAAAAATTCAGCCAGAAATTTTATAAACACGAGACAGAACTAATTTAATAGTAAAATAAGAATAATTTAAATATTAGGTAAATAAGAAAGAGTAAATTTATACTTCTGAAGTTCATCTGTAGTAATCATAGGGCACTGCAGCTGATTTTAAATAAACTGTAGCTTCCATAATGCCCTTTACTGCTTGACAAAGGGCAGCACTGACATATTGAGAAATATGTCTTCACTAGAATGAAGTATAAAAATTCCATGAAAGTCTCATCTCAATTTTTCTGGGAATATCTGATTCTCTGCACTGTACAACCAATACTATTTATTTTAGGGAAGTACTAAACAGATCCTATTTTCTTGATTATAAACCCCAGATCAAGCTAGGAGTGTCCTTCTTAAGCTCCTTGCTGTTTCAAAGAGAGCCATGAGGAACCCAAGAATTTCATGAAACATTTAAATGGCCAGAGAGCAAACAGAAAACAGAGATAAAAAATAACAGAGCTCTCTTAAGCTGTACAGTTTCACACACATTTAGGTTATTAAATTATACAGAATTGTTTAGTTATATAATACTATATACACAATGGTTATGTAACAAACCTTTCTGCAAGGCTCCAACTGATATAGTTATAAACAAATGGAGCATATATTAGAAGTGATGATATCAAAGCAAATCTATCAACCTTCAGAATTCTGAAAGCCAGTAAAAACATCTATTTATAAACATTGTAAAACAATAACAGTTGTTATATATGAGGAAACAGTTTCCTCTTATATATTATTACTGTTATATACTGTTACTGAAATAAACTTTCATAAACTATGGTTTTTAAGTGATCTTGAGGCAGAAAGAAACCATTTTAAGCTTCATATTCTAGGAATATTTTCACATATTAAGAATAGGATTCCTCATAATTGATGATGAACAATAAAAAAGTCACTTAGAAATGTGTAGCAGCAACACAGCTTTATAAATTATACTTCTATATGGATAAGAAGTACCAAAGTAAATAGCTTTATTTTCATGTTAACAAAGGAAATTAATCAATGACTACAATCATAATGCTTTCAGACTCTTAAGAAAATAGTACCATGAAGGAAGTGCTAGTTCCATAACATGAACATTCTTCTTAAAAAATAAAATAGCAAAGGAGAAATGCATATATTCTGAATTAATATTTAATTGTTTGAAGCATCAGAGGGTAATTCTAATGACTAGGAAGGTAGGAAATGCCATTTTATTTTAAAATAAATGATAAGACCCAGAGAATCATAGGTCATTTAGTTTAACCTCTGCGGCTGACAAGTGACTCAGGCCCTTTTTATTGGAAGTAGCCTGAAGTTTCAAAGAACCCCCAAAGCTTAAAGAAATGGCTCAAGCATTCAAACTAATATGCACTAATTACAAATTTATCTTATGATTCTAGGCTACAGTGGCACACAATAAAAGAAAAAGGGATCATATTATTTAGATCTCCATGAGACACATTATGACACAAATTCATTTATTCCATGGATTTCACAGAAAATGACAATGTAAAATAATACATAAACTAAAAAAAACCCCAGCTGCTATGAGAAAACAATCTGAACTCTATAGGATGAAATTTCTACTGTCAGATATGTATATCATCAGGCTACAGATATTTTTTAGAAAATGCAAGAATATCTAATATTTCACCACTCAAATACTTAATTTTATTTTTCTATCAGTGCTATTTTCTAAATTTGGGTATATAAAAATACACAATTCAGTTTTCTCACAAGAAGTATAACAACACATTTAAAAGTAACTCACAGAAAAATATAATTTTCATTTAGGAGCTTTAAATTAACTTAGAAGTGTGCTAATAACTTTACAAATCTTTGAAATTTTAATTGTATCAAAGAACAAAGTTGAATACTGATATGGTTAATAGTTTTACTCAGTTTTGGAAACTGGTTATTGATTCACGCTGACAGGTAGCTATCAATCTTCAAAGTAAGAAACTTGATTCTAGGAGTATTCTGATTCTTATAAACAAAAAATCCATATCATATATTTTACTTCATGAATACTAAATGTGGAAGAACAGCTGCTTGCCATTACTGAACTAAGAAATTCTGGTTGGCTGAAATTAATGATTTATCCCAGCTGTTTTGAAACACAAATCAGAATTTCATAACTACTGTAAACTTCAGTTAGGAAGAAATGTATTCAATTTTCAAAGTAAAGCATGAACTTTCAGGATTCAAGTACCTATATCAAATATTAAAGTGTAGTATCTATACTTTTCATACAGTTAAGAATTATGAGAAAACATAAATAGCTTTGTTGATCAGATGGGATAATTATTAGTGATTTGATGTAATGATAATTTATATAATCAACCACTGATCAGACAAATTTTTCTGACAAAATGAGATATAATACATGAAAACACTTAGAAAACATACTAAGAGTATCTAACAAATACATGGTAGGAAAAAAATGCTGAGCCATTTCAGATGAAATTTAATGCTTTCTCTTTTTTTGTGGTACTGGGGATCGAACTCAGGGCTTCACATGTGCTATGTAAATACTCTACTACTGAGCTATATTCCCAGCCTTAATGCCCTTTATTTCCAACCTTCCACAGATTTTCATTAGCAATCCCTTTCTTTTTCTTCTCAACCAAGAGACTTCAATTGATAATTAATACAGGCAATAGAACAAAACATGAAAGGCCAGAATATGCAAAATTAATTCTTTAAAAATGGATGTATGGCATAATACAGGCATAACATATGTATACACTAAATTTTACCTTGAAAACATCTGGAGAGTTTAGAAGGAAAAAACTATTGCTGTCAAGTATCTAAATCTTCCCAACAATCACCAAGTAGTTTGGTAGTTTGAAACTAAAGCAAAACTATAGCAAAATTAAACTGTTAAGATTAAATACACAGAAAAACAAACTATAAATCTTGACGATATCGACTGAAATGATACATTCCAGGAAGTAATAAACTAAGAGCAATTCATTTTGCTAGCTATATACTTTTTAATGGAGATCACATTAAAGACTAACTTGGAAAAAATCCTGGTGAATTAACACATGTTTTTAGTGTGTACAGATATTACATTTGAAATTACTAGCAGAAGCCTATTTATACATTAAAAGAAGTGCTTGGAAAGTTTGAGAATGTGCAAGGTTGGCAGGTCAAAATCCCTATTAAGCACAAAGGCAAATTTTTCCTTGGTTATTACCTTACCTGGGCTGTAGAAAAGGTCAGGTCTTTCTAGAATATCTCCTTCATGGATATATGGCTCAATTCGATCATCACCATACAAGTACTGCTCACTCTCATCCATTTGACGACTCTCTACCATCTCCAGCCACTGAGAGTTATGCCAGCAAAATTTTTCCCTCTGAATTTTCTTTGCCCATTCATCATCATATTCCTATTGAAAACAGCCAACTGTTAGTATACAGAATAAGTTTACTTCCTGTGACTTAGGTAGCAACAGTTTCATGAGGAGAGAATTTTGATAGCCTTTATTTGGTTCAGAAGGAATATTAAAAATACCTGTTTAAAATTATACAATAGCCAATTAAAGGAATTAAATATATATTAAGTCAGTCTCTAGATTATCAATCATTAATGGCAATGACAAATGATGGAAGAAGCTAAATTTTTCAAATTCTTACTGAAATATTATCTAAACACTGTCACAATTTAGGTAAATGATCAGATTTGAGCTTCCGGTGAGTTCTTGTGGTTATAACTATTTGTGGCACTAATGACAGGTGGTTAACATGACCTCTTGATAGATTCTTTAGTTTAGATAATGTGAGGGATGGGAAGCATTAGTAAGGCACTACTTTAACTACTGAACTGGTTTACTACAGAAAACAATCTGATTTTGTTTCAACCACAAAATTGTATCTGAGTTATAAATCTATTTCTTTAAGTGTCTATCCTTGTTTTGACCATGAACTCCTGAGAAGCAACTGTGGATTATTCACCAACAAGTGTGTCTGTAACACTCGTCACAGAGAGAAAGTTCTTGGTGAATTTTCTGAAGGACAAATGGGCCAATTATTATAAACTATAGCAGCTCTTTATCTCTTGTCCCATGGATTATAGGAACTTTTTTTAGTTTTTAAAACTTTTATATTGACAGAAACATTAAATTGTGCCCATTTGTGAGGTATTATGTGATATTTTGATATGCGTATGTATTGTATAAATCTTAAAGTTACACATACCTCCTCCAACACCATTTCTTTATGGTGAAACTCCTTTCTCCTAGCTTTCTGAAATATTCCATATCTTACTGTTCTCTGTAATACTTATTGTGGATCAGCACACCAGAATTTACCCCTACCTCTAACTTAGCACCCACTGAACACAACTTTTCCTACAGTTCACCCCCATAATCACCATCCACTCGAATTTCTATGATATAATTTTTGTATCCCACACATGAGTGAGGTTACGCAGCAGTCGTCTGTGCCTGGCTTTTGCCAGATAATTCACAAAAGAGTGATCACTTCTCCTCACAATAGAAAGGATGAACTTTTAAATTATAACCATTAAGGTAAAACATTTAATGCACAAACAAAAAGCAAAATGGTATTTTTGAGGAAGAAACTGAAAACACTTACCTTTTACTTAAATGACGAGTTAGTCACAGGTTACCCAAACTCCAAGAATGTGTCTTAAAATGTCAGAAATCCTATGACTGGTAATGATTTGACTGTGTTTCTCTTGTTTTAAGAATAGTAGCTTGTTTCATTTGGCAAGAGGGAGGCATATAACTAACTTTTCATCTTGGCACAAAAATTAAAAATCTGAATTATCTGAATAAAAAGATACTCAGGGAAAATGACAGAAAAGTGTATGATCAAATAGCTATTATAAATTAAGTTCTAAGCATATGATTTCCTAGTATAAAAACAGGAGCCAAATGTCTAAAGCATATAAAACATGAGGTGTATTCTTCCAATGAGTAAAATTTGTAGCCAGGTATGATTGCACACACCTGCAATTCCAGCTCCTAAGAGGTTGAAGCAGGAGGATGGCAAGTTCAAGCCCAGCCTGGGCAACTCAGCAAGACCTTGCAGTGCAAAGGCCCCAAGTTCAATCCTTAGTACCATTAAAAAAAAAAATTAAAACTTGCCTCTTAGTAATGCCTGTGAAATGCTACAGAGGTAGGTAAAACATAAATTCTTAGAATACATATGTATAACATGTATTTAGCCTAGTAAGTAATGCTCTGTACAAAGGAAAAAAATTCTGTTGAGCTACCATTTTTTTTTTCTTTTTTGAGACAGGGTCTCAACTATGAAGTCCAGGATGGCCTTGAACTCACTAGGTAGCTTGCAGGGATCCTCCTGCCTCAGCCTCCCGAATGCTAGGATTACAGGTGTGTGCCACCACATTTGGCTGAGTTACGATCTTATACCATCTTTTAATAGGTTCATATTTAATAACTCATCAAAACAAAACACATATAATGTGGAAATGCGTAATAAAGATTTTTTTTTATTTTACAAATAGCTTGTTTAGTAACTTCAGCTGCCTTCTTTTTTTTTGGTACCAGGGATCGAACTCAGGACCTTGCGTTTGCAAGGCAGGCAGCAGAACCACTGAGCTAAATCGCCGGCCCTATTTCAGCCTTCCTATTACCCTAGAAGCTCACAATAATATTATTATACTTACACATACAAAGTTATAATGAGTTATTATACTTACACATACAAAGATTTTTTTTTTCAGGACAGCCTATTTGACAAAAGTCCAAGCACACAAAGCAAATATAACCCTGAGGAGCCACAGCTAACTGTTGACATGCCCTTGGTAAAACTGGTTTTTCTAAGACACTGAGAGTTGGCACAGAACCTAGCACCATATGTAACAAGACTGCCCTTAAGCATTCCTTTAAAAGGTTCCCTTTATTTTATCAGATTATGATGGAATTATTGTGTAGAATCAGTGTATTTATTTTTTTAAGAACCCCCCCAAATTTCATAATCAAGTAATAAGAGAATAACAATAGTTATTATACCGTGTGTCAGCATCTTCAAAGTAGTTACTCAGAGTATAAGACATTATAAGGCCTAAAAGTATAGTAGCAATGATACAGATTGCACTATCATTTGTCCTTTAAAAACAATTTTAATGATTATTTAAAGTAATTGTGCAGTATAAAACAAAAGATTTAATTTCTGTGCCTGACATAATGATTACCAAGCATTGTTTACAGGATTACAATGAAAACACTAGCTGTTATCTCAACTTTTTGAATGAAAAAGCAAAAGATTTTTCCTCAGGAAATATAAGACAAAATGTTGTTCTATACCAGACTGAGTCATCACTTAGTATACAATTGTGTCTTGCAGAAGATCCAACGATATTCACAGAACCCTACTGTAATGAATACATTGCGATGAATAACAAATAGGGTTTTCCTAAGAGGTGGCCCTGCGGTTTTAATAGGTATGTATGGTTCTTTGTTATGGATCACAGATTAAAATGGCAAAAACTTTTATTGAATAGCATCAAGACTTTAAAAGTTCTTCTTTTAAAAATCTTAAAAAGTTAAAAAAAATCTTAAAAAATTATAACATGACATTTCAAAAATACTGTTTGGATTTTTATAATTATAAATTTATATTTTTATTGTTGAAATGTGAAAATTATAGAAAATATTTATAATATCTTTACCTGGTCAAGTCACCATATATTCCTGCAGTTTTTAAATGATCTTTTAAATTCTAATATTAATTGCTAGCTTAGAAAAAACACACATACACTTTTTGCTTTTTTATTTTGACACAGGTCTATGTAATTCAGGCTGGCCTCGAATGTACAGTGATCCTTCTGCATCAGCCTCCCAAGTGTGAGGTTACAGGTGTGAGCCACGACGCCCA